>NC_092871.1:11389912-11423465 GCF_032062135.1 Pyxicephalus adspersus
TACAGTGCTGTAATAATATACACAATCTGCCAGTTGTGTTAAAGGAATACACCAGTAAACTCCCGATTCTCAAAATAATTGTAAATCCAAGAATGGGAATCACTTGCAATCATGAAGGGTTTAGCGTCCTGGGAAAGTTTTTATTTAATTAAATATATTTGTACTAAAATTTCTAATTTATTAAAAAATAGGTTGAATTTTATTTGTTATATCATTTAAGTTAGTTTTTTTTAATTTAATTTACTTCATTTAACCCTTTGTACTGCTATAGTTTTTTTAGATATGAGTGCAGCAACTCCAAGACATTTTGGACTTAAATATATAACAATTAAACTTCAATTTTAATCACTTTTTAATAATTTGGTTAATTTTAGTACAAATATATTTATTTATTTAAGTTTCCCAGGACGCTCCACCCTCCATGATTGCAAGTGATTGCCATTCTTGGATTTATGATTCTTTGAGAATCGGGGGTTTACTGGTTTTCTGCTATTGGGATAATTTTGGTGCTCAGGTGCTTAATAAAATTAAGGACACCCCCATCCCACCCAGAAATGGAAGCCATGAAGGTTCTTACCTGTTTGTAGGATCATGCAGTAGAAAATAAAAGGACAATTGTAGATGAGAAGAAGCAGCTTCATATTTCTTGGCACAGCACTAAGAACTGAGAGTCATCTAGTCACGTACACCTCCTAATATTTCCTGACAAGCCCCCACTTATAACACGTTCGCCTTTGCCACTGGCCTTTGCTACGCTAGTGACATCACGGAAAATGTGGTAAAGATATGGTCAAATCAAGCTGCTGTAAAAAAGTACATATGAAAACACAAAGCAAATTTATATCTGAAAAATTTTCAAACGGGTTTATTCATGCTGTAGATACCCCTGTCTGGGGTCACGATTAGGTCCTAAACCTGTATTGAACTTCTGAAGCATATGGCCCAGCATACACCCCTAGTCAATTTGTTGGACAGTGAGGGAGCAACAGCACAATAAAGGATCACTGCTCTGAAATCTCTTCTGTAAGCAGGATTCCTGTGTTAGACAGCACTGTGCACTGGAGTAAATGCTGACATTTGAAAGAGATTACAGAATGATAAAGAAAGATGTGACTGCAGATTCTGAAATTAACTTTAAAAATACATTTAGGGGTGTAAGGAGTAACAAATTACTAAAGTATTTACCTTACAGTTAGCTAGACATGTATGGCTCTTGTTCCATGTACCTGTCCCATCATGGGTGGTCACCCTGATACACAGTGAACTAGTTTTTGGGGTCCAATCCAGTCCACCTTTATTTGCGAGAAAGGCAAATAAATAATCATGTGATATGAATTAGGGCTCCATGTGAACAGCATTCTAGCTCTGTTCACCTTTGCCATTCTGTCCTGGACAACTGGCCTTAATTTAGACCCCTGTTTATGACTAGTGTTGGTCGAATATCTCACTATTCGATTCAACAGCTATTTGATCGAATAGTGAGATATTGTTCGGTGTGATTGAATGCTGAATTCGAACACCATTGAAGTCAATGGTGGGAGAATTCTGGTTATTTATAGGGACTATTAAGGGCTGCAAGAGCAATCAGATTGCTCTTGCAGCCCTTTACTAGTTGTATATATTCTTGGATAGAGTTTCTCTATCCAAGAACACAGGGCACTGGAGGTGATGAATGGGGAAACATTCAACCTCTAGTACCCGGGGATCACCTGCAGTCACAGCTGTGAACGCAAAGTTCTCACAGTCATGTGACCGTGGGAACTGAATTGCAGATAAACTCTGCAGTTCCACTACCATCACCAAGGCACTACAGGTTAATTAACCTGTAGTGCCTCGGGGATCGCCTGCAGTAAAAGCTGTGACCGCCAAGTTTCCATGGTCATGTAGCCATGGGAACTGCACTGCAGATGAACTTTCCAGTTCCACTACGATCCCAGGGCACTACTGGTTAATTAATATGTAGTGCCCCGGGGATTGCACACTGTTCTTAATGATTTTAGACTCTGCTGCAATCATTGAGAAGATGCCCGGCCAGCAAGTATCTCTTACTCTGTAACACGCACAGTAATATGATACATTTGTTAGATTTTTCTTGCAGTGGATAAAATAAAAATAAAAATGAGTTAAGAGTAAAAGAGTAAGAGATATCATGTCATTGTGGAATAACCTGTAAACAAAAAAATTAGTTAAAAAAACACAAACACTTTTTTTTTAACACATTTTTTTACATCTTTTTTTATCTGAACTTTTACCGTTGAATCTCGTTTTTTTCGGGTCGGGTCTACCCGAATTCGAACAGCCATATTTGGGTCGAATATAAGGAC
This sequence comes from Pyxicephalus adspersus, assembly GCF_032062135.1. Classification (NCBI taxonomy): domain Eukaryota; kingdom Metazoa; phylum Chordata; class Amphibia; order Anura; family Pyxicephalidae; genus Pyxicephalus; species Pyxicephalus adspersus. Next base: position 11,392,237 of record NC_092871.1, read on the forward strand.
AATCCGAATTCGAACACCAACACTATACAGGACACTATAGTTTTATTCTATACCTCATCATCCACACTACAATGTCTATTTTATGTATAAAGTCTAGGCTACACAATGGTGTTTTGCCACACACGTATATAGCCACAGAAAAAGATGAAACTATAGGATCGGCCACGGTGCTGCAGTTCATTGAAATTTTGAATGAACATGTGTATCTTTTGTAATTAACTGGGCATGGTAATCTAAAGGGAGACCCCCTCCAGCACTTCAAACGGTACATATTCCTCCAGTAGCACTGCCATCACCAGGAACTACAACAACCCACAGTAAGGACCTGATCAAGCACCAGTACTTACCAGATGCTAGTCCCCCAATCCAACTTTGCTCTCCTTGCTTTTAGTAAGCCCCCGCTCAGCACACAGTTGCCCCAGGACTTCTGGGCGCAAGGGACGGTGTCTATGGAAGAACTAACATAGGACCAGGAGCCCACAGATAACAGAGTACAGCAGAGTCCAGCAGGGACAAGAATACAGACCCAAAGGTCATACATAGCTAATCAATCCCCCAAAGAGGTATTCAAGGGTAAAGGGAAAGCAGAGTCGGGGTCACAAACAAAGGTTGGTCCAGGTAGCATAAAATCTCAGAGCCAGGAAACAAGCAGAATCAGCAACAGTAAATTCAAAAGATAAACTAGCAGCAGGTCAGCAAACTTTACGCTACAACAGGCAACTGGTCACTGTGAAAATAGAGGCTATAAAGTCCTAGCAGCCAATGGCAGGACAGGAAGAATCCAGGGACTAATCTGCTACAAAAATCCTCGTTAGCTGGGTACAGAGTCAGAAAATGAGCTGGAGATAAATTAAGGTATTACCTTTTAGGACTCAAATCTTCCCCGACCACATCTCAAATTAACACGAATAGAGGTATCCCTTAGAAAAAACCTAATTTTGTGGGGAATTTTAGGGTCAGGCTTACATAAATAAGACAATGAAATGTAAAGCCACATTAAATTTTTGTATTTAATTTTTGTTGTATCAAGCCATACAATACCCAAGATATAAAACCAAAACGCTTGCTAGAGATAAAGCACCCGTTAGACCTCCCGATGGAAACTTCTCAAAATAAGGTGTTCCAGCCACTTCAACGCGTTTCGCGGAGTCTATGTCCGCTTCCTCAGGAAGAGGAGGTCTAAATATTACAATTCATTCCTAATATTTCAATAGATATATATTCATCATCTATTTTCTACATAATATTGTTCTATTGATAGATGAATAAGCAATAATTTATCACCATAAAATAAACACACAGTAAAAAAAAAACTTACAGTAAGTGCTGAGTACTAGTAGCCTTCTGTGTAATTCTTTCTCGTAAGATGTCGAAGTAAGGCACGGCAAGGCAGGAGGAGGGTTGCTTTCCAATATATTAGCTTAAGTAATGGAAATTCAAAGTATAAAAAAAGTTTTATGCCATTTTGTACTTAAACTTAATAATTCATTTCTAATCCCTTACATCTGTTACTGGATTTATTATCTGCCTTAAATAGGATTCTAAAATGTCTAGTTAATTAACTGTTCATCTGAACCATTACCTTTATTTTAATTTTCTTCAAAGACTGCTTAAAGAATTACGGGATTTCAAGGTTAGTCTGATTGCTGCAAAATTTTTCACCTCATTAATTGCTTACATTCATTGGTATATTAAATAACTGCATATTGATAGTGAAAAATGGCCACTGTAACCAACCTGTCCAACCTAGCCAATATATTCACATAAACTATAACTATACATATCATTATTATTTCCCATCAAAGAAAAAGTGGCAGAATCCATTACCATTGGAGTTAACATCTTTTCCAATTAAGTTTAGTGCACACCAAGTGTCAAAGTTCATCAAATGAGAACATAAAAACACACCCTATTTAAGGGAGGACAAACCTTTTAATCCTCCTACCTGCATATTGTAATCAAATTAACAGCTAAAAAATAAAGTAATTCATTACAACCAAAAACAATTTTTGTATATAATACACTAATTTTATCAATAGTATACAAAACTCACCTGTTAGGGAAGTTGGTCCCCACCAAGGCTGGATTGGTGTCCATTGCTTTACACCTCTTTTGTATATAAAACATTTTTGCCTTGACCAAAATACTAAATCAAAAAAGAAAGGGGGAAGAAAAGGAAATTTTTGTGTATAATACATTTCCTAACATATGTCAGTCAATCAACGCCATCTAACCATGCCTATAAAAAATATATAAAACAGCTCACTTATTACAGATAGAGAGTCCCCAATACCAAAGCATCTACCGCCCACAACAAGAGAGCAGGGTACTTAGGATCAAAAATATATACATTAGATTAGCATATATTTAGTATTACAATGAACCAACTAGCTTTGCCCAAAGACGTTAAAAGCAAACCTGGTGTAGATAAAACCTGGTGTAAATATTGTATATACAATATATTCAGCGTCCGATATAGGAACTCCAGCTACTTATCTCCTATGACGCACGAGGTGGGAGGATCTGGCTCAAGAATACAGGACTCCCTGTACTCACCCTAAATGAGCTGGAGATGCCAAGAAGATACATCTCAGGCTGCACAGCTGAAGGGACTGACTAGAGCAAGACAGAAATTAAGTTACTTACTATATGAAAGGATGTGGGTGGAAAGTGTTGGTACGGAGGAAGAGGAGTAATGGGAGTAGGCCATTTCAGGGGTAGACTGAATGTAACCTACAATATGCAAGAGTCAGGCGTAACTAACATGTGCAGTAATAAGATTTTAAGTGCTGGATAGATAGATAAATTTCCACCTGATCTACTTGCAAACTTGGTTTTTTTTGGATATAGCCAAACAGTGTATTATCTAATTTAGAGCCCTTCAGACCCACAATTATTTTGGCCACATGCCAACACTAGAACCACAAACAAGGGTTTTTGGAAAACCAACCAAATAAACAGGACTTTAAAGGCCAAATAAACAAATTCTCTGATCAATTTAAAAAAAATCTATAAAATTAGCTGTTGCAATTCACATTTTATAGGCATATGTATAAAACACATACAACATATAAAAACATTGTTAGCACTAACATAGATCTCCCCCAAAAAAATTAAATATTCCAGTTTTCTCTACGCGTTTCGTGGAAACTTAGTCCGCTTCCTCAGGATAAGGAGATATGTATGTGCTGGGTGCAGACAATCAACCAATGATCCTTCTCCTATAGATTGTTATTAGAATACGACAGTAACGAGATAAAAGGCAGGCTTTATCTCCAAGGTGTGGCAAATAAATTGAATCAGTTTTATCCATGAAAATCCATAAGGATTAAATAGTATCAACTGCTGATAAAGAATACCGCAGTATCCACCCCAGAGAGAAGAAATACTCACCCTATATTATTGGTAAAAAAGAGATTAGAAAAAACCCACAATATTAAAAATTACTAATTACTTTATTAACCCATTTTAAAAAATTTAACAGAATAGATAGAATCTTTGTAATGACTCAATAAAAAGGCTGTAATGTTATATAACAACATATTTAAATTCGGCCAATATTTAAAAATGTTTTAATAATGTTAAATGTTTTTAATTATTTGTTATATATTAATCTATTATATTATAATAATTATCTTTTTTACCTATATAGAGACACATTTTCTACAAAGTGAAATGATTAGCTATATTTATTACGATGAAAATCTTTTCTGCTGCATCTCCTAGATTTTGTTTTTTTCTGCACAGGTAAGGCCAGTTGGTGGAGTATAAACCTGAGGTCCCATTGGGAAATTAAAATCAGAGAAGGGTACAGAAGAAGCTTTTCTGACTATAAAAGATGATAATCATACAGCTTACTGCTTTTAGGACTAACCTAATCATTTGAAAGTAAGTTCAGATTCACTTTAAAGAGCAACTATAGTGGGTTTTGTTCAGTTGCATTTCGATTTTTCTTCATTTTGTATAATTTGTATTTAAACAAAATTCAAGAATTATTGATGATGAATTAAAAAATATATTCAACAGTTTTTTACTTTGCAAGCCTAATTTATAAAAATAGAAAATACATATATATCTAAATACATATATTTTTATTTAGAAATCAATAACAAATAGTTTATTGTATATTTGTATAAATATTCATTTTAATATATTATTGTTCTTACATAGCATGCAAGTATGTAAGGATACCTAATTGCTGAACTTACATTCTTAACAAATATTTCAACAAATATACAAATATACAGAGATAAGTATTGAATGTTCAAACATTTTCACATATATGTTTTGTAGCAGTATTACATTGGTTTTGCTACTATGTTGAATGTATGGGCATATATATATATATATATATATATATATATATATATATATTATATATAAAATGCTAAAATATTGATGTGAAATATTTCATGAAATCATATTTCCAGCATGTACAAATGGTAAATGTAATACATTTTCAGTGACAGATGTAATACATATAGGTGTGTGTATTTTATATGTTTATGTCAAGGATGACTTACCAAATAATACTTGTGTCCAAATAAAGATACAATTATATTTATATTCGTCAGAAGGATAAGGAAAAAGTAATTAACAGAAAAAATATAACGATTCTGCAAAATCTTCATTTTTTTCTTAGAGCAGATTATTTTTGGAATGATTCTTTTATTGATATGGGCTATCTTTTAATCTCTTGCACTGGTGGCTGACTTTACAGAAAGGAATCAAATTTGCAGTCTGTCCATTTCCACCTGTTATTTTAAAGCAGCTGAATGAAGATTTAAGCTGTAACCTTAGTCAGTTAGATGGACAGTGAGTAGCTAGAGAAGAGTCGTTACTTTCACTGTTCTATAGTCTCTTCTGTAAGTTGTCAAATATTACGGAATGATAAAAATTTGCAGAAAGTGCAAATGCAGAATTAAATATCAAGTTATAATAAAAAATACATTAACCTCCCTGGCCATTTTGCCAAGTGTAGCTTGGGGTTCATTTTCAGTACCAAAAGCGGTAGCCCCAAGCCACACTTGGGTTTCAATAATTTTTATTAATTTTCATTTAGGTTAACAATATACAAATTCATCTTTGGCTCACAAAAGTAAGAAGGAAGACACCTTGACAAATTCAATAATATCCAATCATTACCAGGTATTCATCAATTATTATTAACACCATTAACATTCCAATTCTTCCTTTAAAATTACCCTCATCCATTCATATTTATAATATTCATTTTTATCTCTTACTTTAAGCCTTCATAAAAGGGAAAAAAACAAGAAAGAGAGGAAAAAAACAAAAAATGTGAGTATTCAATCCATTAACCATATCAATCCCTTAATTATTAATTACATAGATATAAAAATGATTAAAGTGAAGAATTAATATTTACCTTCTATATACTTAGAAGAAGTAATTCTTACTACCCTAACTCAAAAAGTGAAAAAAAAATGTGGTGAATGTGAATACTACTAACTATATCAGTACCCTAATTATTAATTACATAATATAAAGGTGATTAAGGCGAGAGGATAATATCAACCCTCAATATACGTGAAAAAAGTGACCCGGAGCCACACTGGGGTGGCATTACCAGGGAGTTTAAAAAGCTTACCTGGTAAGCGATGCACGCAGCGTCCTCCAGCGGTGCCTGCGGTGCCCACCTGCAATGCCCGGCATCTTCTTCCCTTAGCGATGCCCAGCCAGTAACTGTGTCCCCTGCATGTAAATCATCCGGAGGTGAGGCCAGGGGATGCAGATGCCGGCCGGGTATCTGCGTGCAAGCCTGAGGCTGGGAGGCGGGACTGTGTGGCTGGGAGGCTGGGAGGCAGGACCAGGCAGGAAATTTAAAATAATAAGTATTTTAAATGTACTGCTTTTATATTCAAAAATACTTAATATTCATACCGCCAGGGAGGTTAAGGGATGCGATAATCAATGCCCAAAAAATGTTTCTAACATTTACCTGACAGTCGCCTTTTTTTGTAGGAGGTCTAGGTTTTAATAGAGGGTATTGCACAGGTACATAAATAAAATCTTTATCTTGTGAACAGGTTCTTCTGAACTTTTGGACCAATTTTACATTTATTTAAACAACAGTTTTTTAATTTTTTGAAATTTTAACATGTCCCATTATAAACAAAACATTTTCTTTTTGGATCTCTCTCTATATGTAGACACAACATGATTGTTTGTTCAGATGTTCTTCAGAATTTCAGATGTTTACCTTTCTCTGTATGCTATTGAGATGCTTTCTCTGAGATGCTTTTTCCCAAGAACTTAAGAAACTACTAGAACACAATGTAACTGAAAAAAATGATGCATTTGAATGGGTATTGTGGGGCCAATGGAAAAACGGGAGTTGTGTTTTGTGTTGACCCTATTAAAGCAAACAAACAAGTATTTTCTCAGCAGGACAGGTAATCCAAATTTGTGCCTGAGAATGGAGCACAACTTTCTTCATCTGAGAATGAATCGTTCTTTATGAGAGAAAAGTATGTTTGAAAGAAATATGTATATTGGCCTCAAGCAAGCCTTAAAAGTGCTCCTCAGACTGCAAATCTTAAAGGAAAATCTTGGAAGTCATTTACTACAGAGTTTTCCAGAACACCTAAGTGGGCAACTACTCAAGCATCACCAGCTGAACTGGTGGACAATGCACACTAAATTACATGTTAAAGATTTACAACTCCAGAAATGCCCTGTGCCTCGAAAATCATCAGTTACTAAGACTATTCAAGAGCAGAAAGAGAAAAGTAAGGAATACACTGATCGTGCGCAAGAGAAGTGTACCTTCAGCCTTAATCTCTAATTACACCTTAATCTAATTTACACCAAAGTTATTGACCCAGAAACCCTCAAAATTGTCAACATTTAGAATGACAAGTCAACAGGGACCATACACTTATGAACTGTGTGATGGACACATATGGATTGTCAGCTGTCTTGAGTCTCTTAGGCAACACTTCATAGATTTTTTGTTTGAATACGGATGATATCCTGTCTCTACTGCTAACAACCAAACCAGAGATCCGAAACTTGAACCACCTAGACATCCTCCAAGAATCAGAAGATGTCCAATGGGGCATGTGTGACGCCTATTTCTGTAGAATGAGAGGACAATGTGCTGAATTACCTCCTGAACTACTGGACACAACAATAAGTTATACCTCTTATTTAAAAGCTACAGTCCAGTTTGTTATCAGTTTGCATAATCTGAAAAATGATTTCCTCTCACAAGGTACTCCTCTCAAGGTACTATTTTATTGGATGTTGTTATGCTTTGCTAGACCATTCATTAGAACAAAACACGTATTAAAGTCCTATCGAAGCCAAAATAAAACAGGATATGTTTTATAGCATTCTTTATTTAGAGAAAGGAAAATAACAGTAGCACTTGAATGCTTGGCAAAAAGGTAAAACACAGGTCATGCAATTTCTGAGATGTTTATAACATTAGAAGAACAAGGCTAATCCAATTTTAAAGCATGAACATTACCTTTACAAACTCCAAATCCCATTTGGAGCTGTGCATCTATTCACACAGCCAGGACCTACAATTGTTCACCATCCACTTCATGTAACAACAAGCCCTGCCTTGTAAACACATAGTTTTCACTGTAATGCAGGGAAATATACACTGACATCTATTGTTTCCTATTTGGGTGTCCTATGTGATTGACCCTTTCACTGTCTGAAATTGCAGTGTGCAAGCACATTTTGTATGAAACAAATAATCTGTCCACCACTTTGCTTCTCTGCAAAATTTGAATTAACTTTTGAACATGATTCCAATTAGAATTTGCTTTGTTCAAGTTTGGGTTTAGTTGGGCTTTCATAAAAAAAATGTTTTCTCCAAAACGCCATGATGGATGAAGCTTTGTGAAAGCAAGTTACAAGGTGAGATGCTGAAGCGGGGGCAAATACATATTGGAAATTTGTAACCACAGCCAAGAACTGCACAGACCAGGATTTACATAATTGATTTATCCCAAGATGTCATCTTAGTCCTGTAAGTATGACCCTGGGTGATGCTTACGCAAGGATGGTTCTAGACTTCTGAAGAGAAAAGCAGATGAAGGCATTGCCAGGTGTAGTAGATCTGATGAAAGGTCCACTTTAACAAGTTTGCTTAATTGTGATGCCCAGCAGGACGCTGAGGAAGATGAGACAGATTATGTGGAATGATTCCATTACATAGTGTAGAATATTGCAGACCAGTGGGACACCAAGGCCTCGATCTGTAGATTGGAGAAGGATACAGGTGAGTTACTAGTCAGCACAAATTGTTAAGCATCATGGTATTTGGGATTTCAAGACTTATGTGATGACTGATGATTGACTGACTAATGACTGATGATTTACATTGTGGTATTTGGGATTTCCAGACTGATGAAAGAAGGTGATTGTGCAAAAGCTTATAATATATACTCTTCTATAATTATTTATGCTATTGTTTTATTCTTTAGACATTGTGGCTGAAGCAAACTTAAGGTGGGAATCAGGGAATTGCTTTTTAGAAAGCTGGAGCCAACAGAATCTGAATCTGGGAGGAAATTTTACACAACAATGGACCTTAATATTGAACTGATAAAACTTAAAAACCTTGTGTAGTAGATTCTGTGGATGCATTTGTAATTTGTAAGGATTTTTTCTCTGTGTGTTTTACTATTGAAGTCCTGGAAATATCACACTTCTTGTCCTTGGGTGGCTACACTGTCTACTCCACTGTATCTATGGAAGGATCCATGATTGTCACAAGGCATGGTTCCCATACTATCGTGCATTTTACTGCTTATGCAGACCCAGCATCTTCAATGAGTTTGGCTAGTTGTAAGGGTGACATTCTGCACACTGCAACTATGTCATAAGCATTCTTACTTCTGACCAGTACACTAATGTAATGTGAGATGTGGATATAGTAGTTATTGCCCCGGTTCCCTGAAGACCTGAAAGTTATTTCAAGGGGTTCCCTTTATGTAATAAGGGTCCAGAAACACTCATCTTTAATTAATGCCGGTTGCTCCACCAAAGTGTGACTTTCACCACCTGTTGTAAAAAAAAAAAGTGCAGTTAACACACTAAAACAAACTGGACAAAGTGCAGTGTTTCATGGACCCTGATTCATCAAACTACAGTATCATTTATGGAATGTCAAAATGATAATGATATCACCAGGTTAAGAAACCATCTAGCATGCTTTAACCAGTAAAGCGGCTGCTACATACTAAATGGGCCTGATTTATTAAAGTTCTCCAAGACTGGAGAAGATACACTTTCATCAGTGAAGCTGGGTGATCCAGCCAACCTGGAATAGATCTGGTTCAGGATGGAAAACATTTGCTAACAAATAGCAAATGTAAATAAAGCAAACAGAGTTTTTTTAGGCAAGTAGTATTGTAGTATTGTACATGGGATGGATGGGGGACGGGAGCACTGACCTATTGGCCGGTGCCCCCTTTCTCTTGGGAGCAAGAGGCACTCTCTTGCCCCAACATATCCGTCCCCCATATGGACGCCTCTTCAACTGAATCCACAATAACCCGTAGCATCTCCTTAGGGATGCATAATTTGCGGTATTGAGCCAGCCGCAGGTGGAAAAGGGTCCATAACTACACACTTCATTCGGGAGGATGGCTCATCCTTTTGAGCAAAGTTAACATTTGGCACATGCGCACTAGCTATCCTAGATATGTGTATGCACACTAAGAAACTGGGAAACACTCCCCCCCCCCCTCTCTTTAGTGCTTTCTGCATTCATCTATTCCAAATATCACTCATCATTATTCACGCATTGACTTCAAGTACATATTTTTTTTAAAACATTTATCATTTTTATTCACACACAATACAATAGATCATAAAAGAAATCCCATGGCTACATCTTTGGCGAGGCTCGCTAGTTTCTGTATATACTATTGTAACGTGGAACATGTAAGTCAAATACTTACTTATTCTGCCTGTTTTCCACTTTTATACTTTTTATATACAGTGTTATACATAATGTATTTTTGGATTGTTCTATGGTTTAATGTTTTTGATTAACCAGATATGGTATATAGGAGTCAGGCAACTTCGTGACTGACCAACATGCAATTTAATTATCTGTTCTTTAACATGAAGAACTGTGTTTATTGATGATTGCCACTATCTATGTTACTTTCAGTATATTATTTGCATTTGCAAACGTGCAGCTACCCCTTAGGAAGCTTATTGGGTGAAACGCGTCAGGTGCGATGGTTACACATATGTGAATTGTTTACCTACATGACTGTTACTGGACTGCTGGGATAATATATGTCCCACCAATCAGATATGTACTAGCTGCAAATTGTCTAGTGTCACAATTTATGGGCATTTGTATATTTACTTCTGGTTATGCTATATACAAATGCCTGTTAATATGTATTGTGTTTGGAGAAGCTATCAATAATACAAAAAACCCTCTGTTCACTTTATTCTCATTTTATATTTCTGGGGTTTGCAGACACCTATTGGATTTCAAGAAAATACCTTTTCACAATACTACTATACCAGTTAGTTCTTTCTTTGTTGAATAACAAATAGCAAATTACTTTTAAGAAATCTATTTCCTTTTTGCTGAATCACCCAGCTTCACCTAAATAAATGTATATGCATCTAGAAATGCAATCAGCTTTCTTTTCATTTTGACAAACTATTGAATGTGCTTAAAATACTTCCTGAGGCTGATTCCACATTTTCACAGACCGTACTTACTGTAAAGAATCTCTTCTCTATGCCAAGATTAAACTTGTTTTTCTCCAAACAGAAATATTGCCTCCTTGTGTTTTCCAATAAAGTTAATAATTTAGAGGCAAGTTCTCTATATAGACCATTTATATATTTATACAGGCTGATCATATCCCCCCTTTAATGTCTCTTCCCATGTTGGAATAGATTCAGTTCAACTAATCTCTTGTCATAGGTGAGTTCCTTCATTACTTTTATTAGTTTAGTTGGACGTGGTTCGTGCGGGTCCAGCACACGCTCACTATAATGATGTAAGGGATTCCCTGTGCACACATGGGGACTGCTGTCCTGCCGAATATGCCTGCCAAGTAGCGGGTCAATAATTGCAGTTGATCAACTTTAATGAAATATAAAATAACTTTTTTGTACGTGTATATTTTTATATTGTGGTCAACAGTGCTGGTGGGCCGCATATGATTGACAGAGGCTGTGGGCCAGTGAAAATCTGAACACAGTCCGCAATTGGCCCCCGCGTCGGACTTTGGACATGCATTCCCTAGACTGTAAAAAGCATGCATATTGTCGGCCACAAGTGAAAATGCTCACCATTGACATTTTCTGACAATGGGGAATGCAAAAGTGCAATGTGGAGTGGCTTTAGCTCAAAAAGGTGGGCCCTCTATCTTTCATATCTTAATTTAACAGTCTCTGATGGAGGAAAGGAAGGAGAGGAGAGTGTTGGTACAGAGGATGCGGAGGAATGGGAGGAGGACATGTCAGAGGTAGCTGTATGTAACCTAAAGTATACAGGGGCGAGGAGTGAGTATTGTGCAGTAATAAGGTCTTGAGTAGTGCTTGACAGATTATGGAATACACGAACACTTAACAAATATCATTTGTTTTAGCTATACCCAAACAATGCTGATTTTTGGCCACAGGTGGACCATCCTGTAATACTGTAATCCAAATGTTGGCCAATTATACCTTAAAAATCAATAATTCTCCAATCACGCAACATTTCTTAACAGATCTGATTGGACTCTTTTTTGATTTTTTTTCTGTTCTACTCACTTTTAATTGGGAACCAGATAATACTGCCAAGTGCTGCAGTGGCTTGTGGCCCCCTGTTCCCAGAGCATTGCAGAGGTCACAATCATTACAAACATAGATAAGAATCACATAGGGTGTTCAGGTTGGCTTCTTAAGATATAATTATCTTAAGATAGTCAAATTGCCTTACGGTTAGATGACACACTGATATTTAATTTGTGCCATGTATCAGGAAGGGGCAGACATGGGAAATTAAAATTGAGGTTGCAATGATGATACTGTTAAAAACCACAAGCAAAAAGGCACTAATTATAAGTAGAATATGCTTTTGTATAAAGGAAATCGCACTTACAATTAATTAAGATTAGATTTTAGTAGTTTAGTTTTATATCTGTCTATTTCATTTCCAAGTAAGCTTCTAGTCCGCAATATAGACTAATAGGAAATTATTTATATGGCTTTATCCAAATAAAAACTATAATTACAGTTATTATTTATCATACAATAAACTGTGATAGTGGGGATTCTTTACCATTACAATGAAGCATTGTATTAAAAAATATAACCACATAAAACCACATGAAAGAAAGCACAGTATACGAAATGGCTTTTAACTTTAGTGTCTATATATATATATATATATATATATATATAAATATATATAGTTGTAATTTTATTGCAATTTTGTTCTTACAGCTAATTTATATATTTATATTCAGGAAAGTTTAAAATAAACTAATATTATTGTCACCCCTATTACCCATATATAGTAACATTTAATATCTGATATTTAATAATATGATTTGACATCGTAGATTGAAGAGATAATATTATACAATGGAATATAGGTGAATTATAAGATTGTGGGATATAAGGGTTTTACCTGGTCGATTGGATTTTCATTTTTTTATTACTTTATTTTATGGATTTTTTTTGAACAAAGTTCATAGTTTTAAATAGGAATTATTGATGATACCAATAAAAATTTATTGAAACCAAGAATTATTGATGATGAATGAATAAATCAAATCTTCACCAGATATTCCAACTTGCAAACATGATATATAAAAAAACCTAAATACATAAATACAAATATTTTTATTTCTATGTTATATGTTCTAATCGTGATAATAATGTAATATGTTGGCGCTATATAAATCCTGTTTATTAATAATGATAATAATAATTAAAATTGTTTATTTTTCATAGCAGCAAGTTTTGAAAGCTACCTAGCTGCTGAACTTCCACCTTTAATAATATTTCAACTCCTATTAAGGAAATATACAAAAATCAGGGCAATAATTGACATCTAGCATGAAAAACAAAGGCCCTGATTCACCAAGCAAAATCAGAGGCTCGCTTGCGCATTCGCATTCACGATCCAAAATCGCTGGCGTATTCGAGCAGAAGTTAGTAATCGAAATGATCTCGCTGCTGGAGCCGCGCATCCCCAGCAGTTTTACACTGGCGAGCTTGCATTAAAAGTCACTGTTCCCTTAAAAAATCATTCTTTCTAACGGCACACATATTACCCTTAGCCCTAAAAAATGTTTGTGCTGTTCAAATGTTTAAAACATTTTATATAAGAAAAAAGCATATTTTAAAATTCCTGTTGGGCAAGAGTTAACTGAGTTCATCTCCTCTACATAGGCGCCTATCTAAACGCTTACGATGCCTGATCGGAGGAGCCGCCTGGGGGTAAATCGTGCAACTTTCCGCGGGCGAAACCTCAGCTTTGCCATCGGACTCATAAATATTTTCTAATCCAGTTTTCCACCCTTGATAGAACAAAATTGCATATTGGTTTGGTAAGTATTTTTTAATGCAATATTTATTGGGCCATTTTTGAACTATTTTGGCTTTACATGAAAGTGTGGGTTTACATGTGTTTTGTTTGTTCTTTTTAATTTTTTTTTGTCATTTAGTGTAAATTTTGATGTGTTTTTTTTTTTTTGTTTTGATGTATTTTTATATTTTATTCTGACCTTTAGCAAATGTTTCTTTTGAATAAAGTTGTTTGTAGAATGTTGTTGTTTGTTTTTTGTGGGTTTGTTATGTGATCTCCTTTCCAATCTCCGAGGACACACAGTTTAAAAAGACAATTGTGATTGTTTCTAAGCTTTTTCTTTCTCTGAATTATTTGTAAGGCTAAAAACAGCACAATTGTCTCGTTAAAACTCAGTTGTTTGATGCGCATAGTTGTGAGCCAAACTTCAGGAGTGTGTAGCTCATAGTTGTGCGCCATAGCGGACCAGCTACATGCGCCTGAACTGTTTTATCAGTTGAACAATGCACCGCACTTTTGCACAGTCCTCATTAAGGTAAGTTTGTATTTTATTTGTGTATATTGCTTGTTTTGCTTCATATGCACTCATGTATGTATATCACTTTTCAATGTTTGTCCTACATAAATATTTTCTAATCCAGTTTTCCACCCTTGATAGAACAAAATTGCATATTGGTTTGGTAAGTATTTTATAATGCAATATTTATTGGGCCATTTTTGAACTATTTTGGCTTTACATGAAAGTGTGGGTTTACATGTGTTTTGTTTGTTCTTTTTAATTTTTTTTGTCATTTAGTGTAAATTTTGATGTGCTTTTTTTTTTGTTTTGATGTGTTTTTATATTTTATTCTGACCTTTTAGCAAATGTTTCTTTTGAATAAATTTGTTTGTAGAATGTTGTTTGTTTTTTGTGGGTTTGTTGTCATGTGATCTCCTTTCCAATCTCCTAGGACACACAGTTTAAAAAGACAATTGTGATTGTTTTTAAGCTTTTTCTTTCTCTGAATTATTTGTAAGGCTAAAAACAGCACAATTGTCTCGTTAAAACTCAGTAGTTTGATGCGCATAGTTGTGAGCCAAACTTCAGTCGCGTGTAGCTCATAGTTATGCGCCACGGCGGACCCGCTACATGCACCTGAACTGTTTTATCAGTTGAACAATGCACCGCACTTTTGCACAGTCCTCATTAAGGTAAGTTTGTATTTTTGAATATTTGATCATTTCAAAGACAGCAGAAGAATGCTTTTATTAGTCCTAAAAGAACAACAATTGTCTAAAGAACAGATCCAACCTGTTTTTACATAGGAGTAAACTGTGCACTTCCCATGCAATTCCTAACACATAATATGAGACGTGTCACATACAGCACACAAAGGGGTCCTGTAGAGTAGAGCAGACAACTGGGACTTTTTTAATAAAATGCTCAAATTTAATTTTTTAAGTCAGCCACAAAACTGAGATCTGAAAAGTAAATCAAACAAATGTGAACTGTCAGGACACATAAATGAGACCCATCAAATAGAGCAAACAAATGGATCTGTTGGGTAAAGCAGACAAATAGGATATTTAAAGAAGTGCTCACAAATGGAACCTGTTGAGATAGAACACACAAATCGGACCGGTCATCTAGAGCACACAGATAGATCCCATAGAATAGTGCACACATATGGGACCAGTTAAGTAGAGCATACAAATGGGATCTGTTAATTAAAACACGTTGAGCACACATATGAGGCCCATCAATTACAGCACACAAATGAAACTTGTCAAATAGAAATATTATTATTACATTATTATTAATATTATTATTATACCTGCCCCTTAGCAATGGATAGGAGGGTAACAGGACTTTCTCCAACTGTCAAAGTGAGCAACATCAGATAGTATAGGAACAGTATACTGGATCCCGGCACCCGACACATTTCACCCTTTAGGCTTCCTCAGGGGATTATTGGGAAACCAGAAACCAGGAGGTCACAGAGGAGCTGTCAGCGCTGTGACCTCCTAAGCCATTCATATCCTAGGATAAGCTACATCAAGCATCTACTTCTATACTAATTAATATTCAGTATTTCCTTAAAATATTGTACCTGAACTGTAGGTGGTTTATATACCTACATGAATGAAATTATCTTTTTAATAGATTTCACCTAATCACCTAATCACTCATTATGGTATTTTTCCATGAAAGCAGCTGATTTAAAAGAAAAACTCATTTTGAAATTATGTTGACATGGTATAGTTTATTAAGGATTTTATATATATAATATATATAAGATTTTTATATTGTTTTAACAATAAAAAAATTAACGACACTATTATATACAACATTTTTATGCCTCTTACCTTTTGTATTGTTCCGCATATTCACTCACACATAGTACAAGCATCTACTTCTGCATGTTCAGTATAATGTGGAAAAATGTAAATCATTTTCCCTGAGTATATTGATATATACTTTTTCAGCTGCTGGGTGTTAAATAGCTGAATATCTCAGCTCTATATTCATTCTAACATACCCGATCATGATGAAAATAGGACTCACAACACCCAACTGCAGGGACACTTAAGAAAACTGCTCTCATGCTGCTGCTTAGACCAATTCTAGCTTAGATTGATCTTCTATTATACCAGCTTTCACTCCTGGTGGGAGGCTATTTACATTGTGATCAAGCTCTGTGAACAACAAGGGAACGTTTTCTCCAGCCCTTATCCATGTATATGAAGGATTTACTTCTATCATTGTACGTTACCTTGTATGTAGAGACTGCGGTATGTAAAACAACTGATATTACATTAAACATTTTTTGTATACCCTGTGACGAAGTGAGCATTGCTCCGTGAAACGTGTTTGAAGCTTAATTAGATCAGTCTGTGCCTTTGCATATTAGTTAAAAGAATGGAGTTTCAAAGTTTTTGCTTCTCATTTTTTTTGTACATATTTAAAGTATACTATTTCAGAAGTTGTTGATTTACAGTTTAATGTCTCAACAAACATGTTATCTGCATTTTATAAGTAGGTTTTTGTCTCTGTCTATATTCTATAGGAGTTTCAGATAAAAAAAAGTGCTGGGCATCTTCTCAATGATTGCAGCTGTGGCTGCATTCATTGAGAAGAGTGTGCAATCCCCGGGGCACTAGAGGTTAATTAACCTCCAGTGCCCAGGGATCGCAGAGGATTTCCTGCATGATGCAGCCCTGGAAATCCTGCTGTTCGGAGAGAGCTCTACCTATCGGCGAATCAGAAGGGCGTTCTCGCTTACATTTTTGGTAAGCGAGAAAGGCCAAATTCGCTGTGAAATCGAACTTAATATACTTGCTCACTCATCCCTAATGATTACTGTTTTTGTTAACTTTTTGCAATGGGTAAAACATCCCCTGGCAGTGTTACCCTTTGTCCCAACCTATCAATTGTCCTGGGCAGATGTGCTTGTGAAAAAAATAAATTAAGAAATGTGTTAAAAAGATAATCTCATTCTTAGAGGTATAAAACACCTACAGTCCAGGAACAATATTTTTAGAAAATACTGAATATTAATTAGTAAAATAAGAAAATAAAAAATAATGTTCATGTTTGATTGGACACAAATTACCAATTGTTTCTCCTGCTTTTTGGGTGTTTTTAGTGCCCAATTATATTTAATAAAATTAAGACCATATAGGTTCTTACCTGTTTGTAGGATCAGGCAGCAGAATAGTAATCGACATTGGTAGAGCAGAAGCAGCTTCATATTTTCCTGACAGAGCTCGAAGAATTGAAAAACATTTTGTTGTCACATACACACCCCTATTATATCCTTACAAACCACTACTCAGAACATGTTCCTTTCTGCAAGTGGTTTTTGCTATGCTAGTGATATCACAGAAAATGTGGTATAGGTATGGTCAAGGCAAGCTGCTGAAAAAAAAGCACATATGAAAACACAAAGCAAACGTATACCTGAAAAATTATTTTCGGCTATGCATTTCTTTTCATGCTAGACTTTCCTGTCCAGGGCCATGGTCAGGTTCAGAACCTGTACTGCCATTTTGAAGCTCCATATGGTACATCATTCACCCGCAGTCAGTTAGATGGACAGTGCGGGAGCCAGGGGAGTCATTACTTTCACTGCTCCATAGTCTCTTCTGTAAGTATGTTTCCTGTGTAAGACAACACTGTGCAATGCAGAAAATTCTGACTGGTTCCCAGATATTACAAAATGATATGAATGCAGATTTATTAGTCTAGTTAATTTTAAAAACTCATTTTTTAAATGTATTTTTGTACTGTGATAATTTTATACCCAATATATTTACCTAACATTTACCTGATACCATATTTTTCATGATTCAGTTGTTAAAAAAACACCCAATTTATGACATTGGGAACCAGGCCCTTAGAAGGGATAAGTGAGTGAGCTTTTAAAACTCGATCTTGCGGCGAATTTGCTTGAATGCCACAGCTGCATTCATCAGATCAGCTCAATGTGCGATCACCGGCACTAGAGGTTAAATGGGGACAAGTCTCCCAATTCAAAACCTCAAGTGCTCTCTGATTGGCTGAGGAAAGGAAAATCCTGATGACGCTCAAGCTTCCTCAATCCTTCTGTACTGGTTTCCTGGAACTTCCGATGGGTTGGCAAAATGGGTTCACTGAAAGTTTGAGGAAATGTTCGCGAGAATGCCAGAGGCTCATCCTTTGCCCTTAGTACTCCTAATTCTCAGAATGGAGTGCAGACAGTTGGGGCTCATGTTCCACGTACCTGTCTCTTTATGGGTGGACACCCTCTGCTTAGTGAACTAGTTTTAGGGGTCCCACCCAGTCCACTTCTATTTGTGGAAAAGACAAATAAATAAACACACCAAAAAATATTATAGCTTCACGTGGTCCAGTGATGTTCAATGGTTTGCTCTCCTGTAAGTTGAGGGCTGAAATCTGCATGACAAGGAGGCGACATACTCACCTCTCCATAGTATGGGGGTTCAAGCGTGCCTGCCTGGGTTGTCTGTCTGCTACTAGAATGATTTTCTTTTAAATGTTAAAAAATAAACACAAAAAAGCCAAAAATATAAAATAAGGCAACACATTTATTATTTACACATTTAATATTAATTAAAACATAGGTGCAACTTAGGGAAGCAACAAAACTCACACTCCTTTTCAGTGCTGTATTGTTTGGACAGACATTTGCTTGACAGTCTAATGAGGGTACAAGCTTCTGATTGCATGATGCTGGCCATTAATCAGGTTTCCAGGTATTGGGGGATGGAGAAGGAGATGCTTATGTATCCTACATAAAGAAGGGATCAGAGGGAAGACCTCAGCAGGGTGATGGTGGTGCTTATCCGCAGTCTAATGAGCATGGAAGTGGCATTGTATAGCTGCCACAACAAACAGAGGTGCCAACCTCCTGGGTATGTGGTGTGCCAGAAGTGTGTGGTTAACCATAGTTACAGAAATTCTGGCAAAAAAAACAGTTCATGCCTTTTGTTTCAAATTTATTTTTAGCTGTTTGGCCGTTACTCTAATCTGTATTAGATTTAAAATATTGTTGAGGTGCCTGAAATATATCCTAAAGCCTGAATGAAATCTGAGTTCAAGTCAGCTAAATACAATCCAGATGAAACATGAGTGCAGGATTTGTGTAGGATGGTAAACTATAACAATAAAGAGAACCAATTCATTCTCCATCACCATCTTCCCATTGTAGGAGTAAGCCCTGGGCTTGGCTGGCATCACATTTATCCTGATAGATAACGTCGACCTGAATATACAATTGTACAGTTTCTTCTCCCCAACTGCAGAAAAAAAAGTGTTTCTGCAGAGAATCATCAAACACACCCGATATCAGAAGGTGAATGCACCAAAAAAACAAACACCATCAAATATATAAAGAATAAAAATGAAACAAATGACTATTTACAAGTTAGATACCAAATTATCCATCTCTGATCTGACATCACGTAATATACAAGCGTTATTATCACTGAATGAATACTGTGGCTGGCTCGTAGAGCTCACATAGAATTCAAAGGTTAAATGTAACAATAAAAGTGAGCCATTTATATATAAAAAGCTAAATTTGGCAAAAATATGGGCCACATGAGAATGTTCACTTTCTTCAAAACACTTCTTCATGTTGGGTGAAATGGAGGGTAAATGACCTGGTGTAAGTCGGTGATGTGAGTCCATGGAAGTATTGAGGTTTTTTATAGCAGCAACCATAATAAAGTGGTTGGAAGATTGATTTCCCTTTGGAATGTGGGTGTTCTCATGAACGTTCGGGGAGCAGATGAACCCCTATAGCCAGCACCGGCAACTGGTTGTAATAAATTCATTTCATCACTTTTTATGTGGGAGCTTCCTTATTTTCTATGTATGTTGTTCTCCATCAGTGCTAAATATCTGTATGGAAGGAAAAGATGTCTTCAATGCAATCCTCAGCAGTATGCCTATGATGAGGAGACAGATACCGCATAGAATTTTCATCACCAGATTCCTAGTATTCCCATTACTTCTGTGACCTGCAAAGAGAGACAGAGATCAGCCATTAGTGAGCACCAGCCAGCTATGGAGTAAAGGGGTTCAGCATATTCATTAATTTGAATTTTCACTTAGCTGAGTTAATTAAGTAAAGAGGTTGCTTTTAATATTGAACACTATACGATAAAATTACAAAATGACACTTCACTAACCAGCAGCCATACAAAATTTTTGCTGCAGAGGCAGAATGGGATTTTCCAGTGTTTAAATGAATGGAAATTAATTGTTGGACAAAGAGAAGAATTTTAATGAGATGATTTGCCACTGAAGGCCACTAAAAAAAGCATCTGGTTTAATCCTCATAATGATCAGATATTCATAAAACAAATGCATAGTTAGCAGTGTTAGTAACTAAAAAACAACTTTATAACTACTCTGCCTTACTAAATTTCAATAAAACTAAATACTAAAATTTTAATAATTTAGTTCACATGAGTGACACATCAGTTTAAAATGATAAAAGTATCATCAAAAGTACACTTGGGAACATTTGGCTATCAGTATGAGGGGGTAATAGATGTTGGGTGCCTATGTATGGACATACCAGGTGTATTTAGAGAATATTGGGGGGTAAGGGCTTTTATTTGTCCCTGGACTTACAGGCTTCAGCTGTCAAAGTTCCTCTCCTCCTATTAGATTTAGTGAAATTGGTGTTGGCAGATTTGGCAGTAAAACACTTTATGTGATCACAGTGATTACATGTCATAGTGAGATTTGTGCTTGTTTCTACCATAAAATAAAGATCTTGATCCCTCCTCATGGGCCTGGGGAAGGTAACCTAAACAATGGGGTAGATTTATTAAAACTCTTTAAGGCTGGAGAAAATAGACTATCATGTGTGAGCCTGGGTGATCCTGAAAACCTAGAATAAAGCTGGTCCAAGATTGAAAATAATAATTTCCCTTTCCCTGTATTTGCCAAATTTCCCTGTGACATGTATTACAGATACAGAACACATGTCAGAGCTCCTCTGGGGCTGCGGGAGTGATCAGGGGAGCAGAGCTGTCAGCATAAAAAAGCTCCGCTTACTGCTCTGCTCCCTGATTGGCTGAGGAGCTGGAAATCCTGATGAGGCTTGAGCTGTCATCAGGGTTTCCTATTTCTCAGCCAATCACAGAGCAGTAGAGGTGATGAATGGAGATACGTATCACTCGGTGATACATACGTATCACTCAGTGGACATTACTCTGTCTTTAAAATGTCTAGAAGAGCCGAGGTTCTCTTTTATACAGCACAGGCTCCAGGACGAAAAGAACAAACTGTGATCTGGAGTTCTGCAGGTTAATGTCATAGACTGTCCAACTCCAGCTTTAATATTCTGTATGTCTGTATGCCATTGCTCTGTTCATCTATGGAGAAAGAACATACTCTGAAATCTAAACAAGCTATTACTTCAAATTTAAAGGAGGAATAATAAAAAAAAAATCTGTTTTACTAAAAAAATGTTTTCTTTGGAGAAGCAATATGTCCTTAAATATAGTGGGTACATTTGATGGTCTTTTTTCACCCTAAGTATAGACCAATATTTTTTTTACCGGAAAACACCATTAGAAAAAGATTCTTGATTTGTACTCAGGTCACAGCAGTAAATGGCACTGTGTCTTCATGTTAAACAAACTCTTGCTACTTTAGACATTGTTAGTTTGTTACACCCTTTACATGAGGACACACCACCACCTACTGGTGGCCAACAATAATGCACAAATGATCATTTAGGAGTAAGTGACCCACCAGAAACAATTCAAAAGTACACCAAATGTTTCATGAAAAAGTGCAGGTACGAAAAGAGAACAGACTGAGCTCATGTAATCTAAAAGTATTTTCCCTTATTTATCTATATATTACTGTTTTGAATGGCAGCGGTGATGGTCACATTTTGTGCCCTAGTTTTATACTGAAGTAAAAACATTTCCTGTATTTCAGGTAAAAGTAGGTACCTTGATCTATATTTGGATCAGTTTTCTACTTGAGCATATACAACTTTTGTTGTGAATGATACTGTTAGCTTTTAAATTCAATTACTGAAATCTTGTCACATCTGGTTAATGTAATTTAAAAAGAAAAAAGACATGCAAAGCTATAAATTGTGATGGCAAATTTTCTTGTCAAAAAAGGTTGTTTTAATGACTTCATTTCCTGAACCTATATTTTTTGAGGGTTTATAGATACTTTAAAACAGAACTAAACTGAAAATAAAAAAAAATCACACTTACCTTTAATTCTGCAGCGACCAAGACAGAAATAGAAGGTGCTGCACCTTTTTTTTTCTTTTTTAAAACATTTCTAACATTATTATTCCTAATTAGTTTTTTTCCTCTCCTTCACACATTAGACATAATTTCCTTCTGTTTTTTTATTCCTATTTTTTCATCCTTATAAGTTACCTTTTTCAGTTGAAAAACAACAAAAAATGGACAAACGTTGATGATTTTTATATTTAATTTATTTGCAAATAACTGTACCATGCTATGCATGCTTAAAAGATCATTTTATTGTAATTCTAAATAGGGCAAATATAAAAACACATCCATACTTGTGTAGACTTGTTGTCTACCCTTTTATTTACAGAAAAAAAATTTGAGTTTAGGTCCGCTTTAACCATTTCATTTTCTATGGAGCGGAGCATTTTCTACATTTCTCTTTTAAGATAACAACCAATACATACATGAGTAAACCTTTCTAGCCATATTATTTTCCTTTTTTTCATTTTTGTACAGCCCATAAGTAAAAAGATGTAAAAAAATATGTTTTTCTGCTTTGAACAGTGTTAGCTTAAGAAAAATCATAAATCATAAAATCATAAAAAGTATGGATGTGTTTTTATATTTTGACCCATTTCGAAATACATTAAAGTGATCTTTTAAGCATGCATACCATGGTACAGTTATTTTCAAATAAATTAAATATAAAAATCATTTAATTTTGTGCATTATCTTTTTTTTTTTTTTCGACTCAAAAAGGTAACTAAAAAGGATGAAAAATAGGAATGAAAAACTGAAGGAAATGATGTCTAAGGTGTGAAGGGAAGGAAAAAGTTAATTAAGAATAAAAATGTTATTAGGAGATAAAATTTTAATATCTTTTCTTTTAAAAGTTACATTGTAAGATTTGTTCTAAGTGATGACATGCATACTGTTTCCTTCATATCTACACAATAATTAATTAGTAGTTACCATATTAAAGTTTTCTGTTAATAAAAAATGTTTTCTGCTGTCATATTCTAATAAAAGTGTTACTTGGCATCAGATATATTTTCCATGTTAAGAACATACAAGCTGAGTAATTTGTCCATGTCACAATTTGGGTATCTGTACCGCTTCCAGAGATCACAGCACGACCCCCTCCTAGGGACGGTCTTAGACTGCTGGGCAAACATAAACAGGAGTCCCTAAAATACACAGCGTTCCAGCTTTGTGCAATCTGTTATTGCATATTACTTGCATGATGTCAGATACATGAGTGAAGGCATAAGATCCAGGAGCTGTTACATATAGTATTTTGTATTATTTTGATGTTTTGTTAATTTTTTATTTTTTTTGCAGACCAAGGTGTCAAAAAGTAGCAATGACAGGTATTAGTATAAAATATATTTTTACCGGGGGTGCGCACAATAGTCACCCCTATTTTTAACTTTCCCTTATTTTTAACTTTCCCCTGTCAGTGTTCTTGGACATCCGGGTCTGTGTGTAAATATAAAAAAAATTAAAGAATGTGCAGTGCTGAAATAGACCATTTCGTCCTGGTGATAAACCACCTACAATTATCAGGGTATATTTTTTTTACATATTATAATTTTTTTTTTTTTTTGGCAGCTGCATTTAAAGTGGATTCATATATACTGTATGTAGATAAATATATTACACCTACAAAAGCAAACACAGATAGTCTAGGCTGGGTGAAGTAGGTGGGGAACTCCAAGACAGGAAAAATGACTTTAAATAAAAAATTAAATATGAATTATATTTTTATTATTTTTTGTTCAGTGCTCTTACAGAATATACTTGTGCCCAGGTTAATAAAATTATGACCCTCCCCCATGCCATCCAGAAATGGAAGCCATATAGGTTCTTACCTGTTTGTAGGATCAGTCAGCAGAAAATTAGGGGACATTTGTAGAGCAGAAGCAGCTTCATGTTTCCCTAACAGAGCGCTAAGAACTAAAAGACATTTCTTCCTGCCACGTACACCCCTAATATATCCTGACAAACACTCTCTTGTTGACAGAACATGCTCCCTTCTACAATTCGTCTTTGCTACATTAGTGACATCATGGAAATGTGGTATAGGTATGGCCAGGGCGAGCTGCTGATAAATAAAAACCACATATTGAAACACAAAGCAAATGTATACCTGAAAATGATTATTGACCAAGCATTTTTTTGATGCTATAAGCTCTCCTGTCCAAAGCCATGGTCAGCTCCTGAACCTGTACTGCCCTTTAAAAGCTCCATATGCACCTGAATACACCCCCAGCCAGTTAGATGGACAATGCGGGGGCAGCAGCACAAACAGAAGTCATTATTTTTACTGTTCTATAGTCTCTTCTGTAAGTATGTTTCCTGTGTTAGACAGCACTGTGCATTGGAGCAAATTCTAACAGGTTGCCAAATATTACAGAATATTGAGGATGTGAATGTAGATTTATAAGTCAAGTTCAATTAAAAAATTAATTTAGGGGTGAGATAATTAGTGTTGGTGGAATATCTCACTATTTGATTCGACAGTTATTTGATCGAATTAGGCGATATTGTTGGAGTGATCGAACCTCGTACTCGAACACCATTAAAGTCAATAGGGGAAAAATTTGGGTTATTTTTCGTGACTGTGTAGATCTGCAAGAGCAATAAGGGGAGCAGAGGACACAGGAGTCCCACAGGATCCCCGGGCACTAGAGGCTAAATGGGGACAAGTCTCCCCATTCATTCACCTCTAGTGCCCTGTGATTGCCTGCGGAAAGGAAAATCCTGATGTTCCTTTGAGGCTGAAATCAGCATAACAAAGAGGTTGCATGCTCACCTCTCCCTAGTAAGAGGGTCCCAGCCTGCATGTGTGGGGTGTCTGACTGGTACTAGAATGAGTTTCTATATTTTATATAAATATAAAACACACCAACTCATTTTAATTATTTATGCACCTAATAAAATAAAAAATTATGTGTAATTTTATGGAAGTAACAAAACACTCTCTTTTCGGTGCTATATTGATTAAACATTTATTTATTCTGTTTTAATACATTTTCATACACTTCCACAGAGATGTCAACCTCTTTGGTATGTGGTGTGCCAGAAGTGTGTGAACTGCAATAGTGGTTAACCAGAGTTACAGAAATTCCGGCAGGCAAAACATGAATATCTACCTGTTTGGCTGCTACTCTAAATTGTATGAGATTTTAAAAATGTTGGCATGCCTAAAATATATTTTGAGCCCTTAATGAAATCTGCGTTCAAATCAGCTAAATACAATCCAGACAAACAATTGAGTGCAGGATGTGTGTAGGATGAGGAGGGGAGATGATGATTGTACTAAGAGTACAGGTAAACTATAACATTAAAGAGACACCAATTCATTCTCCATCACTGTCTGCACATTATAGGAGTAAGCCCTGGTGTTGGTTGGCATCAGATTTATCCTGATGGATGACATCTACCTGAATATGAAATTGTACAGTTTCTCTCTGCCTCCCTACCTGCAAGTAACAGAAATCAGACAGTGAGAATGCCAAAAAAAGCCAAAAATGAAGCACCATAAAAATATAAACAATACAAATGAAACAAATGACTAAATACAAGTTAGGTACAAAAGTTTTTCAAACTGACCTCACATCACCTAATATACAAGCTGTATGATCACTGAATGGTTTCTGGGACTGGCTCTACGTGCTCATGGTTTAATTGTGGTTTTGTACAGCAATGACTATAATAAAGTTGCTTTGAAAGAAGATTGTAGGTGTTCTCATAGTAGTCTCGTAGTGAATAAGCAAAATTTATTTTTCTACTTACACACGTATTTCCTTTCTTTTAGATCATGTCTGGCTCTACTTTTTCTCGTCGTAAGTGCCTAATCAACCCTGATTCATTTTGTTATATCTGTGGCATTTTCACCATTTCCAGTCAAAGGGCGAACATCAGCACATTTGTAGAGCAAGCCTATTTAGCATATATCAAAGTTAAACTTGGTGATCAAGATAAGCCTTGGACACCTGAGAAGGTGAGCCAACATTGTGTCGAGAGTTTAGGGATGTGGACAAAGGGAACACGTGATAACATGCCATTTGGTATACCTATAGTTTGGCGAGAGCCAGGAGATCATTTCAGTGACTGTTACTTTTGTATAGTGAAATTTTCAGGATTTACCAAGAAAAATAAATGTAACATAGAATATCCTAGTTTACCATCGGCTATACTCCCAGTGGCTCATTCAGGTAAAATCCCAGTGCCGGTTTTCGTTACACTACCCTCTCTTGAAGAACATGAATATTGAGATAGACTAGGTGACAACAATGATAAAGAGTTTGAAATTGAAGAGGACTCTCTTTATAAGGGATTTGATCGCATGAGTTGAGTGATTTGGCACGTGATTTGGAACTATCGAAGAAAGTTTCAGAACTCTTAGTGAGAAAAACTTATTTGAAAAAGAATTAAAGGTATCACCCGTTCGAACCAGAGTAATTGCATTTCTGCAGTACTTTAGAACTGAGAGTGGCTTTGTGTATTGCCATAACATACCTGGTGTATTGGAGGAATTAGGAATTCCAATCTATAACTCAACTGAATCGCGGCTATTCATCGATAGCTCAAAGCGGCGCTTAAAGTGTGTCCTCCTTCACAATGGGAAAATATTTGGTCAGTACCAATTGGCCATTTAGTTTCTCTTTGTGCAGACATAAAGAGAGTCATTGAGTTGTTGCAATATCACCAACACAATTGGGTCATCTGTGTTGACCATAAAATGGTATGCTTCCTTCTTGGTCAGCAACGCAGATACACAAAGTATCCCTGTTATCTGTGCTTGTGGGACAGCAGAGCTCGTGAGAGGCATTGGGTGGAAAGGAATTGGCCTCCAAGATCTGGCCTAAAACCAGGTGATCCAAACATTGTACATGAGCCACTTGTTGATAGAAAGAATATTATATTCCCGCCTCTGCACATGAAACTGGGTCTGATGAAGCAGTTTGTTAAAGCTTAGCCAACTGAAGGAGAACGTTTCGAGTACCTCATTTTGGCATTTCCTAGCCTGTCATTTGAAAAAATAAAGGCCGCTGTGTTTGATGGTCCACAGATTCAGCAGCTCATCAGATGAACATTTTCATCAGGACAATGTCAGAAATCGAAAAGAATGCTTGGTTATCATTCAAAGCCATTGTCAAGGACTTTCTTGGAAACACACAAGCAAATAATTACACAGAAATTGTCCAGAAACTCTTGGAAAGCTGCAAAATGCTTGGTTGCAAAATAAGCATCAAGGTGCATTTTCTGCATATGTATTTACTTCTGCCACCTATGCTGTTATGTTACTTTCTATCCATTCACATATTCTATAAGAGTTATCTACCATTCATCCCATCTCTTTATTCATATATATTGAAACAATCCAATTCACTACAGATTGTCGTTCTTCAATGACTTTGCTGACTGTTGGGATGTCCCTCAGATCCCCCTGACTTGCGGGGATGGGAGCATCATCGTTTATGCTGATGCTCTCCAGTTTCAGATGGATTAGCTTTTCTCCCATCTGCTCTAACCCCGTACATGCCCATTCATTTGGATGAATGTGCTTTGCGTGATGCATGCATTTTCTGCATGCATCACAGCAATGAGCCAGTGGCTCTGGAGGATACCCATCCGTCAAGTGATATCATCACGCACATCCCACCGTACACACATGCTCAGGACGTGCACATGTGGTTGGCGGAGGTCCTTTGACACTTGCTCCCCATACAGAGGTTGTGTCCAGGGATTCCTCTCCATGCCTCCCTATACAAAGACGGACTACTGCTGGCTGCAGCTCCGACTCAGACACATCCCTTCTTGTTTAACTGTCATTATAAAACTTGATAACCTTTCCATATCCACTTACTTATTATTGTCAACTTACTTACCCTTTATTAGAAATTTGTCTCAGGCATGGATATATGTTTAACTTGGTCTTCCCCATCACATCAGAGAACCATTAGTACCATTTTTAATCCACTCTTTTCCCAGGACTTCAGTAAGTCAGCACACATTATTTACTTTATTTATATAACATACTATTCAACAATGCACATTTGCTATATTTATTACCAGTATTGTCACTAATAGATACTCCTTACTTTTAATCAACAACGCTCTTTGTTACCCACTATGACATAGTACTATATATAAATATAAATATATATATATATATATATATATATATATATATATAAAATATATATATTCTATTATATGCCATGTTTGATTATTATAATTATTATTGTTTCTGTACATAATACTCAGTTACACTAATATAT
Source organism: Pyxicephalus adspersus (assembly GCF_032062135.1). Lineage (NCBI taxonomy): Eukaryota > Metazoa > Chordata > Amphibia > Anura > Pyxicephalidae > Pyxicephalus > Pyxicephalus adspersus. Next base: position 11,420,794 of record NC_092871.1, read on the forward strand.
GTGCATTATTAAATTACTATATCTGTTTGTCCTCTCATATTTACAGTACATTTAGATGCTATCAAGTATGTGTGTATCGCTTTGCCTAATGTATTGCTACCCCTGAGGAAGCCTACATCGGGCGAAGCGCGCCGGGTATCATGGCCTTACGTATGCAAATTTTTGTGACCAACTACACATAAGGCATGCTAATAGATAGTTACTGTCTAGTTTGCAATTGATCTAACCTGATAAGGACTGATCCTACTGTGAAATTAGGGATCAGTGAATTCAGGGAATCAGTGAAGTTCTTTGCAAAGAAAACCCTTCTCTTTGTCTTTTTCTCATACATTTTCTGCATAGCTATCTTTCTAACGTCCCAGAAAACCTTGGTACAGTCAGTAATGAGAAAGGTGAATGTTTCCACCAAGATTTGAAGATCATGGAAGGACGGTATCAGGGTAGATTGGATGTACAAATGATGGCTGACTATTGTTGGAGCATCTGGCGGGATTGTCCTAACACTGAACACTCCAGGAAAAGCTATAAACGTAAAGTTTTACCTTAACTGCTTACCCAATTAATTTTCAAATGTTTTACTGTTAAAAAAGTTAATAGAGTAACAATAAATCCTTTGTGTGAACAAAAAAAAATTAAATAAACAGGTCATTCAAGTTATTATTTCATACTTTTCTCATTGTATGTAAAGTTTGTATGTTTTTTGACAAAAATGGAGGGTACCCTGTTTCGTAAAAACTGGATGTAATAACAAAAACTGGGGTCATTTCTGGATTCACCACCCAAAAATTAGTAAAAAAACAAGTAAAAGTAAAAAATGCATTCCTCAGTGTATTTGATGATACATAAAAGATTGAGGAATATAAAATTCTCTCTACCTAGATACATTTTCAAAGAAGAGATAACGTACCATTACATTCACAAGTAGATAGTTGTATAACCTCAAGTGTAACCTCCCTCTTTTCTTGACCGTTGAGAGCCTCCATAGTACAGCAGAAGGTCTCAGAGTCTTCCAGTGTCAGGTTTGTAATAGTTACATCCATGTAGATGGTGGAGAACATCACTTTGTCTTTGTATTGCTGGGAAGAGGCGACGTTCTCATTTGTAGAGCACACAGTCCATGATGAGAAAAACATTGGGCTATCCAGTTCTCCGCAAGTTATTGTTACAGACTGCCCAACTTCAGCTTTAATTTTCTTTGTCTGTACTGCATTGCTCCATTCATCTATGGCAGAAAAACAAATTTTGCTTCTTTACCAAAAAATGATGTATTTAAAGAAGAAAAGTTAAAAAGTTCTTCATTAAGCAAGCAAAATGTTGATGGGGTTGGACGCCAGTGAAACATTGCTAAAGTATATATTTATTTTTGCTACTCAAAAAAAATGTTCCATCTTCTCTCTCTCAATAGATACTTTAAAGTGGAACTAAACTAAAAATAAAAAAAATCACACTTACCTTTAATTCCGCTGCGATCAAGACAGAAAGGGGAGGTGCTACAATCTTATTTTTTTTAATATTAAAAGGGTTGTTGCACTTATAAAAACGAGTTGTCTAAACTTTTCTAGCCATATTATTTTTATTTTTTTTGTATATCCCATAAGCATACTGCTTTGAACAGTGTTAGCATAAAAAAGTACACAGAAAGTATGGAGGTGTTTTTATATTTGCCCCATTTCAACTTATATTAAAGTGATCTGTTAAGCATGCATAGCATGGTGCAGTTATTTCCAAATAAATTAAAGATAAAAATCGTTTAATTTTGTGCATTTTCTTGTTTTATTCGACTCAAAAAGGTAACTAGTAAGGATGAAAATATAGGAATAAAATACAGAAAGACCTGATGTCTAAGGTGTAAAGGGAAGGAAAAAGTTATCTAGAATTATTAGTTATTATGAAATAAAATTAAAAGTTAAATTTTAAGATTTGTTATAAGTGATGACATGCATACTGTTTCCTTTATATGATCTACATATTAAATAATAAGTATGTATAGTAATGAAATAAGTAAAAAATAGTAATTACCATATTACAGTTTACTGTTAATACAAAAAGTCTTTGCTGTCATATTCTAATAAAAGTGTTACAGTGGACTTGGCATCAGATATATTTTCCATGTTAAGAACATACAAGCTGAGTAATGTGTCACACTTGTCACACTTAGGGTATCTGTACCGCTTCCAGAGATCACAGCACGACACCTCCTAGGGACGGTTTCAGACTTCTGGGCAAACATAACTGGGAGTCCCTTAAAATACACAGTGCTCCAGCTTTGTGCAATCTGTTAATGCAAATTATTTGCATGATGTTAGATACATGAGTGAAAGCAAATGTGGGGACCCAGGACACATAAAATCAAGGAGTTGTTACGTGTAGTGATAGTGTTTTATTATTATTTTGTATTTTGATGTTTTGGTAATGTTTTATTTATTTTGCAGACAAAGGTGTCAAAAAGAGGCACTGACAGGTATTGGAATAAAATATATTTTTTCCAGGGGTGCTCACAACAGTCACCCCTAATTCCCTTATTTCCAACCATCCTCTGTCAGTGTTCTTGGAGACCTGGGTCTGTGTGTAAATGTAAAAAAATATTAAAAAATGTGCATTTTTTACATTTTGTTTGGCAGCTGTTTTAAAAGTAGATCTATGTATAAAGTTATGTAGATAAATATATTACA
>NC_092871.1:11424242-11430235 GCF_032062135.1 Pyxicephalus adspersus
GGCAGTTGGACAGGGAGGGAGAAACTGCACAACGAGTCGTTACATGAACTCTCCGCTTGTAAGCATGTTTCTTGAGTTAGCCAGACAGCACTGTGCCAGGAAATGTACAGCGCTGCGTAATATGTTGGCGCTATATAAATCCTGTTTATTATTATTAATAATAATAATAATAATAATAACAGGAAGCGCAGGATCCAGTGATGTCCTATAATGTTCCACCTCACCCAATATAGCAACAGCAGGTCAGACATATGGGCTGCAATTACCCTAGGGAAACGGCTGCATGCTCACCACTACCCTCTATGGGGATACCAGCGTGCATGCCTGGGGGACCTGGTTGGTTGGTTTGGAACAGCAGGACATAACTTTTGCATAGAATGAACACACTTGCCAGATTTAACCAGATTTACCCAGATTTGACTAAATAATTCACACACTCTCTTTCTCCATATCTTTCTCAAAATGGGCCCCAGTCACATTTAAATTGGGGGTCCTGGTGGCACCACCACCAGGAATTACAGAAGCCCACATGGTGATTTAGCCAGCCACATAGGTGGTAGATTATGGCCATTCATAGCAGAACAAAGGGAAAGTCATGGCTTACAATGGCTGGTAAACCAATTTACCCATTTATAATTGTATATGCAGCAGAACTGTGTTTGAGATCAGTAACCAAAGTGACAAGTCAGCTGTAGTCAGAAAAGTCAGGAAAAGCCAGGATCAGTGTGCAGGGGGAACACAGGCAGACCCCTGCAATTCATATATTGTAAAGACCTCCTTGTTCAGCTAACAAAAGGTTGCCTCATACGTTCTTATCTAGAAATAGTCATGTGACTTGGCAGAGACCATGTTACAGGTAGTACTGACACCCACCACTAGAGGGAGTGCTAAGGGAGAGGCACCTTAGATAGTGTTTTCGCTTCCACCAGCAGATAGAGTATGTCTGGCAAAGAAATAGTCAAGGAGTCACATGATGCATACCAGAAAGTAAGCACAAAATGGAAGCTTGGAGATTCCTGGACAGAGGTTCTGTTGGCTAAAGAGGGGTGCAGGGTGCATGGTAAGTGGATGAGGGCACAGATCCCTTAGTGCTGTGGTAATCTGTGGTGGCCTGGCCAAGAAAAGAGGGGTCAGAGAACATGTGTCCGAACTTTTTTCCATAGAAGCCTTGCTGTCTAGAAAAAGGGCATTCTTTTTTCCTACTGACCACTAAAACTGGGAAGCTCTTTTACTCACTACTGTTGCCGTGGCATTAATACTATTCCAATCTAGAGCAAAAATGTGTGTACAATGTATTTAAATCTTCCACAATTCACAATGGTAGGATAGGATAGCCAATATTTATCAAAAGAGTAGTTTGTGTCTGATATTTTAGGCGATATCAATACAGACAATGTGAAAATGAGGTTCTATGTGCAATCCATATTAATGTCAATCTAATGAATTAGGGAGGTGAGAGGTGAATCTACAACCTTGCCTAATCCCCCATTTTGTCTATTCATTTTCTAAGATATTGTTGTATTATAATGCAATAAATAATTATGTGTTGAATGCTGATATCCATGCTGATCCACACAAAAATACAGAAGACAATTCTGTGGCTAAAACATTTTTTTAGGGTCCATATTTATTAAAGAACCCCCACAAAATACACCATTTATGAAAGCTGGAAGGGTTTTTCCAGGATCTGACTTGGTAGTGCGTGTTGGGAATACCACCTTCACCAAGACCTAGGAATATTTTAGAGATAGAGGATCTTTTCCAACTTTAATGGGTTTTATATTTTTGCCTTCAAAATTTTTACATGCACAACCAAACTTTGGATTTTTGGTTGGGATTGTAGAAAAGCAGGATTACCAGGATTCATTCACAGGTTATCATTTTGCACATTATGAAAGAGCAGCATGGTTATTATGTATGTAGAACATTTTTTTAAGTGCTATTAAGGGACTTTTTTTGATCATCAGCTGCCATAACGTGCTGCTAGATCTATATTTGGTGTAGCAAGACTTCAACAATCAGTTTGTAATATATTGCTCTAAAATGGAGCATTATTTCCTAAAATTGTTCTTCCGAAGCATCACTGTCCAAGAGATCATAAAGTTACTGATCTAGCATTTGGTCCAGTGGCAAGCACTACTTAATATTTCTTACACCTTACCTTTCTTACCCTTGGAACCACACTTAAAAAAGTTGCAAGATTTTTCAAAGCTGCATTTGCAATATATAACTGTTTTGATTTAAGGAATTGTTTTAATCCCTATTTAATGTACAGAGCTGTGTAATATGTTGACACTGTATAAATCCTGTTTATTATTATTATTATTAATAATAATAATAATAATAATAATAATAATATTAACAACATACTTACTCTTTTCTGAAGTGCAGGGGAACCTGTGGATAATGTGAAAAAAATGATCATTTAAAAACTAGGTAAACTTTGTTTATTAGAATGAATCTGATATAAACTTTTTTTCAGTTACAAACATACATAATAGTCCCTGTTTATTATTAGTAAAAAAGGAGATCTGCCTAAATTTCATATATTACATTACTGAAAACCACATTGCTGTCCTTAGAAGTTTAGGGAGCTGTTGTGGTATGGAAAGATAACAGTTTTACAGAACCAAGAAAAGAAAAAGTTACTTTGTAATAAATGATATAGATTCTATCTATTGACGGCCATCGGCAACAGTGTAGTTTACTGCGGTCTGCAGCTTTTTCCCTTTTGGTTTCTAGAAGATGTGTACTTATTATTCTGGCCTAACATTTCAATTAGTGATGGGACAATCTGCCTGGATTCAATTTGTGAATCATTTTAAGCCCCATACACAATTTAAGTTGTTGAAAATAATGTTGTGTGATTGGTTCCAGCAAAGTGATGTACACACAGTGTTATTCAGTTCTTTGTAGAGAGAAGTATGAGCAGGAGGCCCCCAGTAACGTCCTCCTTAGCAGCTAGGCCGATCTCTAAACAATGGCAGAGATTGCTGTACACAGGCAAGATTTTATGCTGAAGACAATTACAAATGTTTGAATCGGGTGACAACAATCTAGCATTTTGATATAGCATTAGAAGTAAAACCCAGTGAAGTCAAAGAGAATGAACTAATGGGAAAACTATTGTCCAAAAAGTATTGGAAGCTGAACACTTCCATTAAGGACCAATCAATAAAAAAAAAGCTCAGTGGCGTCTATTATACGGTCAACAATAAAAATACAAAAATCTAAAAAGAAAACATGCAGAATTATGCCGGATCGTTGGCTAGATAAGCATCTCCTACTAAACACTTGTTACTTCATTAAATGAAAATGAGTTCCAGTAGCAGATACAAACTGTCAAGCAGTTCTGTGGTTGTCCTTGTTTTTAATTATAAAACCAATCCTGCCAATGACTATAACACATTGCTATCAAACATTCATTGATTTCTATCAATCCCTCACTGAGACTTAGAAGGCCATAGATGATATAGCAGTGTAACAATTTTTAAATGGCAAGGCAAGGCCTAAATTTACAAGACAGTAAATGCATGTTGAGATATTACTACAAGAATTAGGATATTGTAGAAGATACAACAGTATAAAATTGGCCAATTTGGGTGTGACTAAAGCTGCCTTTACACCCTCTTTTATAAGGAGGGGAACGATTTAGTCAAAACACCCCTTATTAGCCACTTTAAAACTGCTGCCATAAGTCAAGTGCCCATGGAGTGCATCATTCTTATCTTTAATCATTAAATCTAATTTTTTTCATTTCATATAAATTAGATAAAAAGTTCAAACCCCATGAGGGTTGTTGTGCTTTATAATATGTATAATATATATTATATCTATACAGAAATTCTGTGGGGGAGGGGAGAGCACCTCTTGTCCACAATCAAATATGGGGTTTCCAGAAAACCCAAATATAACCCACCTCTGTGGCAAAGTTTAATGAGCACAGCCAGCAGTACAATTATAACGCAGATCAGTAACCCTATAACCATGTAGAGAATGTCCACAGGTCGGTCTCCACCTGTATCTAAAAGAGAAGAGTTATGTTAGGTTCTTGATAAAGAATATTTAATACATGAACATTTTTCCAGTTTTTAATCCTTTAGCAGGCTCTTTATTATTATTATTATTACCATTGAAAGAAACTTGAAAGGAGCGGTCAGACAGATAGGAAGCAAACCAAGAGAGAGCAGTGTCACAGATACCAATGGTAGAGAAATATATTTATTGGTCTGCAAGAAATGTACTCCATGTATAATTTTCTATTGTTGGCAAAGCAAAATGTTACCTGGCTTTGCAGAAAATATAATTCCAAATTCCAGCAGTAGATGATAATTATATAGATGTAAAAGTTATCTAAACCCCTAGTCCTGCATGACAGTGTTCACTTTATGATCCTCCTTCATTGTTCTGATAGAAGTCTGGGGGCCTCAATTGCACCTCTATCCAATACACGATCCAAAAAGAATGTCCACCAGAGTCATTGGAAATAGACTTTGTTCTCACTGGTTTCAGCTACTAGAGAACAGATAAATGACTATTGAATAGACTTCAACGATTACCATGCGTTAGGTTGGACATCTCTGATGTGAGCAAATGTAGATATTTATGAGAAGGGAACTGGGTTTGGTGCTGCCGAAAAATGTTTGCTGTGCTTGGAAGAACTAAGAATAGAACTGGGTATGTTCACCAGCATGCACACCCCTTATTAGCAGCCATCCATTCTGGTGTAATAACAATGCCATAAATATTTATACACAGGCAATAGCAAGTAGAAAATCAATTTAAAATGTATAAATTTAAAAAAATAAAATATTTCTCATAACAGCAAGCCTTTATTATATCACCATACACATCTCTCCCCTTCCCCTGCACTTTCAATAATTCTTTCCACAAACCCAACACCTCTCCATCACCACATTCACTAAATTAATGAATTTCCCCTTGCAAGATGATAATTCATCAGCACAAAGGTTTTGTAAGTGTCTTTGCTATTTGGATTTGTGTGGTACCACTGTTGTCAAGCATCTGCAATGTTTATTATCAGGGGAGTTAGTGTGGGATCATTTATTGAAGATTTGAGCAATAAAACCTGAGAAAGCTTCTAGCCTTTCTTTGGGCAAAACGACTTATCTATGAATGTAGTACCTTCACAACATGATGAGGTGGTCACTTCCAGTCTTGTTCCATTCCCTTTGCTGAATCTGTTGTCCACTGTCTCCACCTGGCAGCAGTATATTCCGGAATCAAACTCTGCCAGTTTTGATATAGTAATCTGGTGGTTAATTAAGCCATAGGTAAGTCTGCCTTCATTATTGACAGGCGGTCCCCCTTCACAGCCAAGGGTCCAGGACACGGAGAAGGATGGACTCTCTGACGTTACTTTGCACTCTATAGTCACAGTACCTCCCGATTCAGCAGTGATTAATGCCGGTTGCTCCACCAATGTGTGACTTTCACCACCTGTTTTTAAAATTGTGCAGTTAATACCAAATTTTACTGAATAAACAGGTCAGAAATGTGTCCAGTGATTCTGTACAAAGTGCAGTGTCTGATTTACCTTGATTCTTTAACCATTTATGCAGCTCCCTTCAATTCTCTCACATATTACCTCATGGAAATCTTCCAGGTCCATATATTTTATAGGCAGTAATTGATTCCTACTAGGTAAAATTTTAGGGAATGTCAGATTCCCTGTTTTATAAATGGAGCCCCAAAAGTGCCCTCTTGTCCTTTGCAGACATTTTAAAGTGAAGTGTCTGTGGGGTACTGTTTGGAAAGTCCAAGTATACAATAACGACTGCTACTGTTCTGCTTTAACCATGATCGGACTTTTCAGGTGCATACACAAAGGTATCACTTATCTATAAAAAAATGTAAAGCTTTATTAAATCGATAGGTAAAAAGTTGCATGGAAAACCGTATGTACCGTACTTTTCGCCGTATAAGACGCTCCGGAATATAAGACGCACCCAATTTTAAAGGAGGAAAATCTA
>NC_092871.1:11430972-11447128 GCF_032062135.1 Pyxicephalus adspersus
CAGCAGTAAAACTGTATCATGCTCTATCATTGTATCATTAGAAAACATTTTTGATTATATATATATATATATATATATATATATATAACGGTCTTCTCGGTTTGTCTACATAAAAAAATGTATCTGTAACAAATGTTATCATTTGTAAGAGATACTTATGATACAATATATTAGGTTCTCCTTTGCCAGGCATCTTTTCAATGGTTGCAGCTGTGGCTGCATTCATTGAGAAGAGTGTGTGACCTCCAGAGCACTAGATGGTATTTAACCTCTAGTGCCTAGGATTGCACACTGTTCTCAATAAATGCGGCCATGCCCGCATTCATAGAGAAGATCACTGGGCACTAGGTGTTAAATAACCTCTAGTGCCTAGGGGGATAGCAACCAGGAGGATATCCAGGGAATCCTGTGAATCCCCTGTGAATCCTCCTGTTATAATTTCCTCAATCTTCAGATGGTTTTGGAACAGAAATCGGTTTGCCATAAATTTTGTGGAACCATCGGAAGGCATTCTCGCTCATCCCTAGTTGTCAGTAATGTTTTATTTGAACCCTCTTTATATCTTCACCATGAATGATTGCAGTGGTTTGCACAGTGACTTTTATTGCTGTTTCTTTTGTTTGTAAATCAAGAAATGTAATGTAATGAATTTCAACATATACTTTTTTATAAAAATGAAATGTGGTAATAAGACCAACTGACCACAGACATATTTTATATTTTTGCACTACAAAGGCTTCTTTGAACATTTTAGGTGGTATTACAAATTAACAGTTTTTATTTCCTCTTAGCCCAAGTGTATGAAACAAACAAAGGTTTGGTGCTGTGGTGAAAATCTTGTAGAATAAAATGCTTAGATGAACGTGGTCTGCTGCTTAATTTGTAAATCTATTTTTTAGTAAGATTTTAATTGGATATATACTCACCTGTCCTGAAGCTATGTGATGTTCGCCAGCACTGACATCTTCTCCAGATTCAGCACCATTGGCAGTCCTGTTTGGTCAGCCTGGGGATGACCTAACTGCAGGTAGGTATTGCATTCTGCCATCAAGGCATGCACAGATCAGTGTATAATCTCAAAAAATCATGATAAGAATGGAATAAAGGTTGTGTGTGTCTTCTTCAAAAAATAAACATTTCTGCCCACAAATCTGTTTTAAAAAATTGCTTTAAAGTATAAATAATGATATATATGATACACTCTTTCACTAGGATTAGCACCGTTCTGTGATCTCTGTAACATAATTGTATTAGTTGTGATCCTGCCACTAGAAGGTTTTTCCACTTCATGTAACAGGTCAAGCTCTCCAGCAAAATAACCTGATTACCAGCAAGCAATGAAAATACTCTCTACCATTTTCATTGCCAACAGGCAAAGAAGTGCCCAAAAAAGCATATGGTGTGACTGGCTGAAAAAGGAGGCCTCATCTCTCTTTTTTGTCTAAATGTATGGGACACTGGTGGAGAAAGAAAAGGAGGTTTGGAGTCTTGATGCAGAAGAAGAGGAGGAACGGGAGGAGGGTATGTCAGGGGTAGATGTATACTGTATGCAGGAGTTTGGAGTCCGTGAGTGTGTGAGTGGTGCTGGACAGATGATGGAATCTATCCAAATATTACACATTTGGTTCATGGATATACTCAAACAATGCCACAAAATTCAGTTTTTAAGGAGGGCTATCCCATAATCCCATAATGCCTTTTCGCACCAAAGAGCGGCTGTCAACATTGCCAGAGCCAATAAAAAATATATGATGTAAATGATATATATATATATATATATATATATATATAATTAATCTTGTTGGATTTTATCAATCACATCATTTTTTTTTTCTATTCCACTTCCCTTTAATTGAGTCATAGGGCACCAGGATAAAAAATCCAAGTGCCAAATAGATTGCCAGTGCTGCAACAGCCTATGGACCCCTGAAGTGATCACAAGGTTGGTAGTTACATCTATGCTAACATAAATAAGGATCAGGTCAAGATTTTATGAAAAACATTACCAAAAACTTTTCATTTTTGCCACATACAAGGGACAGATGTGGGATATTGAAATTCAGGTTGCATTGATAATACCGTCAAAAACCACATAAAAACACGAGATTAAGAAGAAACAACAATTTAACCCTAAATGTATTAGGTATATATTTTTTTATTGCTTGCTGATAAAACAAGTTTTGCCCATAGAACAGATTTGTGGGCAGAAATGTATATTTTTGAAGAAGAAACACATAGCCTTTATGCCTTTCTTATCATGAATAGGGATGGGCGAGCAAGTTTTCTCGCGGGGGAATTCGGCCATTCTCGCTTAGCAAAATTGTAAGGTAGAATGGCCAGTGTAAATTGGCTGGTGAGCTCGAATTAAAAAAAAAACAAAAAAAAAACAAATAAAAAAAGATTGCGGGCTGTGCTGATCAATGAATGCAGCGTCGGTGAAACGGTTCGCCAAACTTTCACGGAACCAACGGAAGCCAGAGGAAATTTTCAGGAGAATGCCAGAGGCATTCTCGCTCATCCCTAATCATAAATTTCATTAGATTATACACTGATCTGTGCATGCCTTAATGGCAGAACGCAATACCTACCAGCAGTTATGTCATCCTCAGGCTGGCCAAACAGGACAGCCATTGGTGCCGAATCTGGAGAAGATGTTAGTGCTGGCGTAACATCACATATCTCGAGGACAGGTGAGTATTATAAATATATTATAATAAATTATAAATACTTTATAACTTTTATTGGTCCTGTCAATTACATTTTATATATACACATATTACACATAGATTAGTAAGAAATTATTTCTAATGGCTGTATCAAAAAAAAAAGTTTTTTCTATGGCAGAATAACATTTTTATGCCCATTTTTTTGGTTGGAGGTATGGGAGCTCATGGTGTATGTCAACACCTTCCATCCCGATGAGGCTACAAAACTCCAATGAGGCTAGTAAATGTACACATTCTGGAAGGGTAATGGTAATTGATGGGAACAGACATAAGGTCAGCTGTCATTATGAAAGTAAAATCAAAAGAAGGTACAGAAAAGGCTTTTCTGATTAAAAAAAAGTAAAAACTACTTCTTCAAATGTTTAAAAGTGAGTTCAGGTTCACTTTAAAGAGGAACTATTCTGTAGTTTAGTCAGTTATATTTTAATTTTTCTTGATATTTTAATAACATTTTATTTGAATAATATTCAAATTTATTTTTTAAAAAACTTTCTAATGATGAATAATAATTAAAACAAATCCAAACAGTATTTAATATTTTTAAAATAATATTGAGTAAAAAAATTTGATAAAAGTATACATTTCATTTAACTAATCCCTCTATGTATGCTGATGATATGCTATGATAAATCAGCCACAATATGTGTATAAGGTTTAAGTAGTCTTTAAGGATTTCTGGAATACTTTGCAGTTTTTTATTGTATTTTCCAGATGTGGTCATGGAGCCATTGTAAAGGCAAGCCTAAACTTTAGTAATGTAAGGGAAAAAAAAAATTCTATGGTATTATTAAAAATTTAAATCTGAAAAAGCAATTGAACTTAGAATTATACTTAGTTCCAAACCAAAAAAATATTATTTTTTTATTTATAAATCATTGAATCAGTTTTAGTGTTTATGTCTTCAATTTGTCTTTTTATATAACCATTTAATTCAAATAACATATTTTATATAGCAAGCATGTAAAGCAAGTATAAAAATTATACTTAATGCTAACAACAATATATTTTTTATTCATAAATAGATCAGTTTATTGTTTATATTTTTATTTTTCTATATAATCATTTAATTAAAATAATTTACTATACATAGCAAGCAAGTATGTAAATTATACTAAGCTCTTAACAGAAAAAAATTATATATTTTTTATTTATAAATCATCAACTCAGTTTATTGTTTCTGTTTTTATATTTATATTTGTTATTATGTTTTTTATTTGTTTTTTATTTATAAATCATTAACTCAGTTTATTGTTTATGTTTTTATTTTTTATTATAATTTTATTAAAATAATTTATTTGACATAGCAAGCAAGTATGTAAAGCTACCTAATTATTGAAATACAAAAAGTATTCCAATCCCTAATAGGCAAATATGCAGAAATAGGTTTTGATTGTTCATGTATTTTCCCGTCATTATTTTCAGCTGCAAGATCTATTTTGTAGAAGTAAATTTTTTAATTGGCTTTGCCACGGTGTTGGATTTATAGACCCTTATAGGCATGCTATTTAGTATATATAAATATAGATATTAACTTTTCCGTCTGTTTAAAAAATTATTCTCAATTAATTTTTTTCTTCTGAATTTGTCAGCTCTGTGATTTATTTTCTGATGAAAGTAATATCATTATAATATATTTGACATTTTATAATGGTGGATCTTTACCCAACATATATTCCAAAGTAACTTTTTTTAGTGAACAAACATTTCTTCTTGGATAAACAGTTTTTAGTAAACTGATCAATATTAATCCCTGACCTGAATTACCTTAAGCAAATCAGCTCTAACATACACTACATCAGGGCTTGTAGAAAGTGTCTACAAATGTCAATGCTTCATAATTCTTGGGGAATTTTCTCATATACATATACAATTGTTTAAATTTTCTTACCAGTCAGAAGAACAAAGGAAAAGAGGATGAGCGGAAGACTCATAACAATTTTCATTTCTTCAATCTTCATTGTCTCAGCTGAATATATTTGGAATGATTGTTCCACTGATATGTTCATTATTTTATTCTCTAGCACTGCCCTTTACTGTGTAACTTTGCAGATAGGTGTAAATGTGGTCTGACCATTTCCTCCTGTTATTTAAAAGCTGCTTTGTGAAGATTTTGTAAACAGCAATTTCTGATATGGTTCTAAAAGTTTACAGCTTGCCTTTTTCCTTTTCTGCATAAAATAACTTCTGAATCACTGACCCAGAATGAAGATTCAGGTGTTCAGTGTAATGCGCCTGGGCACACAAACCACGACCAACTCCAGATATCCTTCAATCACGCTTTATTCAGTGTCATAAAGCAGGACAAGGGTTAAGTCCAAACAAGCGAAGTACAAGAGGGTAAGGCAAAGACAGGTCATTAACAATCCGAGGTCAGGGCAGGCAGAGTTCAAGCAGAGTCAACTTCAGACCAGGTCACTATGGAGATGACAAAAGCAGATAAACTTAATCAACACAAGGATGCACCCAAGCACACTGTGTTAACAGAGGCTATAGCGGGCAATGGTGTACAGGACAGGCTCTCCTTAAATGGCCAGAGTGACCAATGACCTTGCGCCACCTGGCACCGTCTGATAGGAGACTAACTGAATCAAACTAACTATGTCCCGCCCAGAGGCGAGGCAGCCGAGTGCCACGCCCTCGGGGGGTACAAGAGGGACGCATAGTAGCACGCGCACCTCTTCCCACAGCACCCCTAGGACGTGCACTACTTTGCACATGCAAAGGAGTGCTGAGAGCACGAGTTTCAGTAACCACGTCCGAAGGGATGCAAGGGATGCCGCCTGGCTGAACAGTAGTTTGGCCAGGACGGATCCCTCTGCCTGCAGAGAGAGACAAGCTGCGAGCGGAGCAGCAGCCTCGGCCATGCTGCCTGCTACAGCGGCGTCTCCCTCTGTGGCTGGGATCCCCAGGGACACCGTGGGCTCGCAGGACGGGTAAGTTCCTTACATTCAGCTTATTATTTTTATTAACCTGTATTTATACAGCGCCAACATACTACGCAGCTTTTTACAAAGTTTATTGTCCTGTCCCTAGCTGTCCCTCAAAGGAGCTCATATAGTGTCCCTACCATAGTCATATGTGAATAACACAGTCTAAAGCCAATTTGGGGGGAAACCAAATAACCTAACTGAATGGTTTTTCGAATGTGGGCAGAAACATGAGTGTTGGGAATCATGATTTTTGATTAGAAAATATATAGTTAGAGAATGTGTGTACATGATCACGGAGAGATAGGTGGACGGCAGTATGCCTATTTTTATGCATTTTTGCTTATTTTATGCCTATTTGTACACTTATGCATTGCTATCTACATTAGAATAGAAGTTATCTCTATCTCTGCATGAGAACATGAGACACTTGTTTGTAAGGGTTTAGAGGTCAAGAACCGAATACTCTCTCTACAGTCCTTATATGTTTTGACACTCAACAGTAGAGTAAACCTATGTTTAAGCATTACTTTATTAAGTGTGTCTATAGTAGTAAGTAATCATGATGTAATCTATATCCAATGTATGTCAATAGGAAACAAATGTATAAAAAAACGTAAGGGGATGGGAGAGAAGAGAATCCTTCTTACTTTTTACTTACTTTGTGAATTTTCTTGCCATTTTGTATTTCTGTGTGCTTTTAATAAATATATGTTATTTATTGTTGGAAGATTTGTTCAGCACATGTATTTTATTTAACTTTTTTTTTGTATTTGACTTTTATTTTATTTTTTTTTTATTATTTTTATTAAGGTTTAACAGTGGTAAACAATAATACACATGGAATTAGGTACAGCATATCATATAGGATTTTCAAGATACAAAGGACAGTGTAATAATCACAAATCCACAAATAGGCACATTTCTGTAAACAATAATACAGACAAAATAAAGTATTAAGTGTCATACAGAAAATACAAAGTACAAATGATTACCAAAATATATAAGTAAACATGTAACTCAAATCTTAACATAGAAAACGTAGGTGCTTGCATAGATAATTAGTCAATATTTATAGGAGGGTCATGTTTTAGCTCCTTTCCCAAGTACCATGTGCTCAGAAATTATTTTTTTTAACAATGAGTGCCTAGAGGAAACCTGTGCAAACACGGGGAGAACATGCAAATTCCACGCAGATAGTGCTCTGTCTGAGGTCAGAATGCTAACCACTGAGCCACCATGCAAGTTTAAGAAAAGGTTGCTTGGTTTAGAATATTTACCAGTATATAAAATCTGAGTAAAGCCATGTCAGGCAAGTTTCATTAGAATCATTTTTCTGTGATATTTTATTAGGCTTTTTGGTGCGACATACCAGACAGAAATTACTTTCCCTTCTTACAATACATAAAGTCATCTAAAAAGAAAGCTCCTAATTTTTTAGGTTTTATGTATCATGACGTAATAAATAATCATCTGGTGCTTAACAGGTTGCAAAATTCTTTAAATCTAAATTCAAGAATAAAACACACAACAGATACCACAGTGTCATTATTTATTTAGCAATAATGAAGTCAAAATGGAGAAGAAATGTGTGTCAAAGTTTGTACACCACATGATTTAATATCTTGTAGAACCATCCTTGGCCCACTCTTCGTTTAATATTATACAGTACCACCATATTATGCAGCGCTGTACAAAGTCCATAGTCATGTCACTAGCTGTCCCTCAAAGGGACTCACAATCTAATGTTCCTACCATTGTCATAAGTCTTTAATACAATCTAAGGACAATTTTTGGGAGGGGGGTAGCCAATTAAACCAAGCAACCTGGCCAAGATTTGAACCAGGGATCCAGCGCTGCAAAGGCAAGAGTGCTAACTACTGAGCGACCATGCTGCTTGATACAACATTATTCAGTTAATTAATTATTGTCATTCTTTTAGGAACAGCTCTTTTATGGGCTCACCACAGCAGTCCAGTTTGATGTCATTGCAACACTGTAATTCCTTTATCTTTCAGCCATTCTCTTGTATGAATGACCCCATTTCAGCCAAGCAATAACTTTTACACAAATGACCTTGCATTTGACTAGAAGACTTTGACATACAGAAGAGTTTATGACTGACTCAATGACTGCAAGGTACTCTGGTCCTGTGGCTGCAAAATAAACCCGAATCATTTTACCCCTCCACCACCATGCTTGACAGTTGGTATGAGGTGTTGTGTTTGGTTTTCACCATGTTGGTGCTGTGCAATATTGTTAAGTATCTACACTTTGGTCTCGGTTGATAATAGGACATTGTTCCAGAAGTTTTTGTTTGTTCAGATGCAACTTTGCAAACTTAAGCTCGGCTCAAATCTTCTTCTTAATGAGACGAAGTTTTCTCCTGGTAACTCTTCCAAACAAGCCATACTTCAGTCTTTTTGTAATTTTATTGTCATGAATGTTATCATTTATCATGAGGACTGAAGAATCTGAGATGGAGCACTTAGGGTTTTTTTTCAATTTCTCTGAGCATTGTACAGTCTGCCCTTTTTAAATGGTAATGCTTTTACACACCTTGGGGCCCATCCTACCTAGACCTCTTGCATTCCTCAAATCAACCAGCAACTACCTACAAATGCTGCATTTTATATACATCCCTAGCTCAATTTCATGTAATAAAACTTGGTACAGACGAATGAAAACTCTACTTGCCGCTGCATCTGATAGCTGAATATGTGACCCTCTCCCCTGTTTGCCTGACCCCAGGATGGGGATTATTATTTGTCCTGTAGATTTCGGCATATTGAAGATCTCCTGTATCCTGAAACAGTAAAAGAATATTATGAGTCCCAGTAAAAAAACAATATATGCCATATCTGTACATCCTTCATAAAGTGTCCAGCAGCAAACACATTGGGCCTACATTATTAAAGCTCATAAGACTGGAGCAGATAGACTAATCAGAGAACCAGATTGATTCAGCAAAACTGGAATTAGTTTCTTAAATTTGCTATTAGCTGGCAGATGTTTTCAATCTTGGACTGGATCCTTTCTAGGTTTGTTGGATCACCCAGGTTCCTCCATGATAGTCTATCTTCTTTAGCCTTGGAGAGCTTGGATAAATCAGGTCATTTCACTCATATTTGTGCTATTGTTGATTTCTACAGAGAACATAGGGATTGTAAAAGCAATTACCATATACTACCTATACTACCATATATTACCATTGCTAAATCCTGAATTTATAAACATTGTGAATTGCATTGTTATCAGTTTAGAGAAATATATTTAGAAATCTGCAATCTGATAACAATCCAGCATTTTAATGCAACTCACAATGTTTAAAAAGCTTTAAGTCAGATACTTACAAATTGTTCATTTGCTTCATTCTTAACTCCAGATGCGTAAGCTGTAAATTCAACAACAAAAACAATTAAAGTAAACCAAATCACCAAAATCCCATACAGGTATTTACACGTTATTAATAAAAAGAATTTCGTTAATTCTTTCACCAAACATATTATATCATGTCTGTACATTCTCCTAATAGTTCTACCATTAACTTTTTAATACAATGGATTGGATGGTTGTATTGACATTTAGTTTAGTTTAGGTAGGTCATCATATTGCATAGTCTAAAGTTCATTGTACAAAGATTGTATTATCAAAATGTATCATTATAATCGCTGGTCATTCACTCATGCAGGGCCTTGAAAGACATTTCCAGTTATAACTGACAACTATCCCCTGGTTGTCCTGCATAGTCACCCTATCACATGCAACCCTGGTAGGGATTAGAAGTATTTGGATTAAATCTGGATGAGAAATCTGACCACAATCAAAAATTCTGAATTCCTATTCTCTTAATGAGCCATTATTTGACAATTTTTTTATTTTCCTCTTTTTTTGCCCATTACGGCTCAGCCAATCCAGCTGTCATTGTCTGGTGGATGGATTGGCTGAGCCCTACTGTACTTGTTAATGACAAATAAAAAAACAAAAAGCTGTTGGATCAGAACAGGAATTGCTAAAAATTCAAATTCCAATTCAAAATTGGAAAAGCGCTGATCCAGTTTAAAATAATTCTGTTCAGAACTATCGGACCACCATTAGTGGACACTGCAAGTGACTGCACTGCAACATGTTGCTTAGGCATGATGCACCATTGTCACTATCAGTAACCTGGCCAGAAACATTTACCAAGAACATGTCGACAAGAAAGAGTTGGAGAAATTAGCAGCCCCAAGATACATAAAAACAATGATTAAAAAAAAATGTTGATAATAGTGGTATTACAATAATATATGGGTCAGAAGAATGACGAAGATCAAAAAGAATCTTTAGCCCAACAAAAAAAGAAAAATTTGGTCTTAGAAATAATGTCAACCCCCATTTCCTGTATTACCATTGCATTCCATAGTAAAATATATTTTTGTGTGATTGGAACAATGTCTAATTAGAAGATATGGCTAAATCTTTACATCTATAAGTCATGGCTAAATCTTTATATATTCATAAAACTGACATACCTGCAAATGGACGTCGAAAACCCAATACAAAAATGGCAATGATGATAAAAGTCTGCAGCACTATAACACTGTATAGGATGTATGATATTTTACTTTCATCTGTGAGTGAACAAAAGTATTTCATTTGTATTAGATAAATGGATATTAGATAAATAAACAATTATTTCATACAATGCAATAAAAACACACATATATATATATATATATATATGTAAATATAAATATATATACTTTTGAACTAAGAAAAGTGCAAACTAAATTTTAAAAAAGTCTTGTTTTTGGAGTTTATATATATATATTATCTGGCTTTAACCTACTTAATAACCAATTGTCCATAAAACATAGTACATTTAGCACTGTCAGTATGTGTTGGTAAACTGGATCGCAATGCTATAAATAACATGTCTTCCTAAATAATGTCATCACTATATTCTCATTTTCAATTTTGTATTGAAAGTTTTACAATTTAGTTACAACAACAAGTGTAGAAGTACATCAAGTGAAGCTAGAAGCATTCACATCTCTGCACTCCTTCACAGCAAAATATAAATCATGTTCTATCAGTATGTAGGGATGAAGGGAACTAGACATTGCAATCAATGGTTCAATCTACAAACCTTTTGGGTGGCATTGAGCATTGAATGAATGTGAATATAATGATACATTACCTTCACAAGTCAATTGCATAACCTCAACCTCAAGCATAACCATCTTCTTCTCTTGATTTGTAGGAGTCCTCAAAGCACAGCAGAAAGTCCCAGAGTCTTCCAGTGTCAGATCTGTAATGGTTACATCCAGGTTCCTGTTGGTAAACTTTACTCTGTCCTTGTAATGCTGGGAAGAGGGGAGACTCTCATTTCTGGAGAACACAGTCCAGGACAAGGCGAATGTACCCTGATCCGGTGTGCCGCAGGTTAAAGTCACAGACTGCCCAACTATAGCTTTCGTATTGTGCGCCTGTACAATGTTGTTCTGTCCATCTGTGGAGGAAGAACACATTCTGAGATGAGCTTCAAGGTGTAACAAATACTTCAACAAACTTTAATCAGAAAACACATACAATATATTTATACTGTACATATCCAAATTTTCAATCCAAAGACCTTTCATTCTCACCAACAATTTTCATCCTCAGCTGTCCTAAGAGGATCACTCAGAAGCTTAGCAATACGTCTGTAACCAATGCCATCAATGGTTACAGGTCATTAGAGAGATCTTTGCTTTTATCCATCATGAGATGCCTCTTGTTTGATACCTTGGTGATGAGAAACCTTTTTGTAGGCCATCAATTAGAACTAAACCAACATATATTAATTTGCACTAAATACTAACAGATTTTAGCAAATTTCTTGGCTTTCCATGCTTTTTGAAAATGACTTTGGCTGTCACTGGTTGTCATCTGAGTAAATTTCAATACATAGATTTTCACACTTACCTCTTCCTTCCTAAAGCACAGGCATCTCTCCCTTGCACACGCTTGCGGTTCTGATGCTGGGTGTGCCTCTGTTTCCAAGCTTTATAAACTCTGTCCCTGCCCTTGATCAATCAGAATATAGCCTCTTAACCAGCCCTGGCTTTTTAGCTAGCTTTCAGATTCTATTTTGTGCTCGTGTCTCCTTTGTGTCTCAGTTGTGCCGAGCCCTTAGTTCTGTGATCTAGTTCCTGTACACCTGCTTCCTAATCCACTGTTTTCTGTGTCCAGCTCCCCTCGTTGTCCAGTTTGTTGGTTCCCAGCCAACTTCCCTGTGCAGTTCCTGTGTTCTTGTCTGTCTGTGGATATACCTGTGTCACCTGTGCCTCCTGTTGCTTCCAGTGTCTCCTGTGTTCCCTGTGCCCGCAGTGGCCCCTGTGTCATGGCTGTCTGTCTCCAGGATCCCTGGCTTTTGATCCCTGGCATGTGACCTTACCTCTCTTGCTTGCTGCCTGTGTCGACCCCGGCTTTCCTTGACTATTCTTCTGCTTAGTGATTTGGTACCGTGCTTTGCCCACCTTGGTGTGCCCAAGGACTGCAACCTGGTAGTAACTAGCGGCGCAACATCCTCACCATCAGAGGCTCTGGAGAAAATCTGGTTACTGCTTAGACTCTGCGCCTTGGCCCTTCTCAGGGCTCACACCACCTCAGTGCAAGCCATAGCGCGCCCTATTGGTCCTGTCCCTCCGAGCGTGACACAGCTATATATATATATATATTTTTATAAATAAAAAACAAAACAATAAAACCATTGATATTTAACTGAAAATGAACCAACTATTAGAACCAACTCAAAAATATAATTAAACCTTCAAAACAGGTAAAACAAAGAAATATAGAGACTAAGCCTATGTGGTTATACTTTACTCTTTTAAATCCTTTTAAAAATAACAAATCATAGTATTTTTTGCATTTCTGTTGATTACTGTATTAAATGCTGGCAGTGTTTGATGCATTGGCCCTGATTTATTAGGTGAGTGCGCGTAAGGTCGTTGCGCGTAAAGCCGCGCTGATATACGAGGCGTGTTGCCGCGAGCCGGAGCCGGGTGCTAGGATACTCGCCCTTCACTTGCCAGCCGGATTCCAGCTTTGCTAAATCAGCAATACGGGTCTGGAATACGCCAATCAATGCAATTAATTTTCAGCTACGCGATTCGGGAGGATCTGTTAAGCTCTGTCAATGGTGAGGTCATAGCAATTAATTAGCGCACACCTGCGCCCTGTTCTGTGTGCAATTACAGTCCATTACCGGACAATTTGAATCTTTAATGCTTCATCTTCTTTTGGGTAAGTGCTACATTTTTACATTACATTTTAGTCATTCACATAATTCATTCATTTATTGGTACATTTGTTGCACCAACGCTTCTCGAAGTGGGCAATCATTTCAGTTCAAAACTGCCAGGAGAATACGCCAGTATATTCTCGACAGCTAAAATTTGGTTGATAATTAGGTTTTTGGTGTCCGATTCCAGATCGTGTTTACGTGCACGCAAGCAAACTTCCGATTTTGGTTCATGAATCAGGCTCCCTGTGTGCCCTAGGTTTATACTCAAGTTAAAGAATTTTTTTTTATTTTCTGGTTAAAATAAGAATCTCAGTTTATATTCAGATTGGTTTTTAGTTGACTTTATATGATATTGTGAATGTTATTATAAAAAATACATTATTACTGGTTGTAAAACCATGCCAATGTAATTTTAAAATGTGTTTTTTTAATTGCTTTTACTGTCTACTACTAATCTACTAATCTACTACTAAATGTACTAATTTAATTAAAAATAATCAGTGAACTTGAGATGAAGGTCCTTATTCACACTTCAAGTTATAGGGGAACAACTATATGGGGGTGACATGCACCCCTGATGGGGACTAATAGTGGCCATGTAGACATGCATTGTGCAGAAACTGTCAGCCATTGCTACTATAAGGATGTCCTCATACTGAAGTGACTACATATAGATAGGAAATGGCTAAAAGGGACTAAAGGAGACCAGAGAAGCCACACAAGAAAAAAACATATAAAAAGTATCTTATATAAAAAATGCAGTTGTTTATAACACACTGTGCTCTAGCAAAATAAATTCCTCCTAAAATAGGGCTGAGAAAAGTAACATACACATGAGGACTGATTTAATAAAACTACCCAAGACCATGGGAGAACCTCAGACTATCATGGGAGACTACCCAAGACCATGGGAGAACCTGAGACTATCATGGGAGAACCTGAGGGACCCAGCAAACCTAGTCAAATATTGAATTTTTCCAACTAATAGCAGAATGATTATTAGGAAATCCATTCCAGGTTTGCTGGATCACCCAGGTTCTGATAGTCAATCATCTTTGGTCTTGGAAAGCTTTAAAAAATCACACCAATTGAGATCAAAAGTGGTTAATCTATATACATCTTCTTTGAAAAGGCACTGAAGAAGAGATAACGTACCATTATATTCACAAGTAGTTGGTTGTATAACCTGAAGCCTAATCTCCTTCTTCTCTCGATTGTTAAGAGTCTCCACAGTACAGCAGTAGGTCTCAGAGTCTTCCAGTGTCAGATTTGTAATAGTTACATCTAGGTTGCTGGTGGTGAACATTACTCTGTCTTTATAATGTCTGGAAAAAGTGAGGCTCTCATTTCTAGTGCACAGGCTCCAGGACAAAAAGAACGAACTGTGATCTGGAGTTCCGCAGGTTAATGTCACAGACTGCCCAACTTCAGCTTTAATATTCTGTGTCTGCACAGCATTGTTTTGTCCATCTATGGCAGAAGAACAAATTCAGAATATATATATATACATATATCATATCAAAATGTTATTCTGTTTACATGTTTCCTAAAAAAAAAAAAACACAAAAATGCTGTATTTAGAGGAGCAATATATCTTCAGACATAGTTCTTGAACTTGATAAATATTTGGGGGTTTTTTTATCCTTATTAGTTATGTACATTTAGAGCAATTTTTAATTAACAGAAAATGCCAATAGAAGAATCCGGGTTTGAATTTGGGTCACAACACTAGATAGCGTTACGTCCTCATGTAACTTTTTCTACTTGGGAAATTAATAAAGTTTGTTACACACTTTACTTTACATAAGAACACAGCACCATCTATTGGAGGCCAACAATTCTGCACAAAGATCATTTAAATCCAAGTGGCCCATCAGAAACAACTCAAAAGTACAAAATACTTTAACCCGTAAATAAAGGGGGAATGGAGGTAATCAGGGTAAGAACTGTGAACTCTGATTTTAATCTTTCCCTTCTTTTAAATTAAAGATTTACAAAAACACCAGTGCATTATTTTACATTATTATTATCCAGTATTGATATAGTGCTGACATATTACGTAGCGCTTTACGAAGTCCAATGTCATGTCACTAGCTTTCCCTTACAGGGGCTCATAATCTACCATAGTCATATGTCTTTATTACAGCAATTAGACAATTTGTTTTGGGGGAAGCCAATAACCCTAACAGCATGTTTTACATTTTTTTTACATTGCAGACATTTAGGATAACAACCAACATATACATTAATAAGTCTTTTTTTTCAAAAAGTATATTTTTTTGTATTTTTTGTTTTTTCTGCTTTGAACAGCATTCATTTTAGAAATGCACTATATATTTTTTTTTAATGAACTGAAAGCAGCAGAGATTTGTTTGCACGGAAACTCTAGGTTTTCCTGCTGGTTGTTTAAAATTTCTGTTGTGGCTGATTTTTAGCTTGCAAGAGTGGAGTGAAGCAGATTTTTAATTCCCGGTGCCATTTTCTCGAGGCTCACAAACCTATATACCACACCTGGTAAAGCAGAGCTCCTTTGAATGTTTCAGCTAGTTTACCTGAGCCTGTCTGTGTAAGGAGAAGCACTGAGCTGTTTGTTTGTTTTGTGCTAGCCAGGGGGCTAGTGTAATTCTAATACTAATATATATATATATTAGTAATAGAGTTAAACTAAAATGTTACATAGCATGGCACAGTTATTTCCAAAAAAAAATTTTGGTAAAATATTGAAAACATTTTTTTTTAATGTTGGGCATTTTTTAGCTTATGAGCCCCCCAAAAAGTAGTTAAAAGAATGGAAATTAAAAAAAAGAATAAATAAAATTATGGAGTGAATTGGAGGAAGAAGTTACGTTTTGATTGAGTTAAATGTGTAAAAAAAGGAATATATTTTATTTATTTTGCATACAGACTGTACATAAAAAGTGACAGTAGAAGAGGTTAGGACAAAATGTATTATTACCATGGGTGCTTACAACAGTTATCCACGGTTTCTATTTTTTAAATTTATTTAGATATTATTTATTGTTTTTGTTTGATATTGTTGTTTTTTTTTTATTAGTTTTTTTTTTTGCATGGACTGTTTATGGACTTCTATATGTAGAACAATATATCTAAGGAACATGTTGAAAAAAAACTGGTTGAATTCTTATGAGTATAAACCACCTACAGTTGTCTGGGTACTATTTTTTAAGCTAATATTTTAAAGTTTTTTTGTAGCTGCTTTAAAAGTAGAT
>NC_092871.1:11449185-11450134 GCF_032062135.1 Pyxicephalus adspersus
TGTGCCCAGGACACAACACCACCAGGGAAATGGATATGGAGGGAGCAGCTGCACAAAGAAGAGTCGTTGTTCTGGCATGTTTACTTATTATTTACTTATTCTTTTATTTTTACAGTTTGAAAAACAAACACAAAAAATATTTTTTTAAACCTTAAAATTTAAACACAAAAAAGAATGTTTTATTTTTTTCCAAGGTAAAAATATATACAAAGAATAATTATGTTTAGAATATAAAAAATATAATTATTTTAGTAAAAAAATGCTTTTTCTTTTATTTGTTTTTTTTCTCCACATTTTTCATGTTTTGTATAACATTGACCTTCATCATCATGGCAAGACATTTTTAATGTGAATATATGGATTCCCTGGATCCCCTAAATTTTCCCAAATGTAAAAAGATTTGTTCACAAGATTTGTCATTCCCTCTGTTGGATGTAAAGTACTGCAGTCTAAAGTTATTTATTCATTGTGTTTTTTTCACATTTCTTATGTTTTGTATTACATTATCCTTCATCATCATGGCAAGCATTTTTTAATGCCCCAAAAGTAAATGTATTGATTCTTATAGAGCCTAAATTTACCCAACTGTAAAAAGATTTGTCATCTTTCTCTCTGTTGGTTGTAAAGTACTAAAGTCTAAATTAAATTATGCGTCTAATTGCTCAGTGCTGATAATTTTTGTTTTTAGGCACTGGGGGCTAAGGAGGGAAGCCCCTATGTGATATAAATGAAAGAGTAAGTAGAGAGAGGACCATAGTAAGGTGATGGATCCTCATTCATAGTCTATTACAGTTTTTCTCTGACTTTTTAACACGTGAGAACCCTTGAAAAAAATGTTCAAGTCTTCAAGGAACTCCTTCTATAATTCCTATATCCATAGCTCACAGTATATTTGTGGGGTGGTCAGTGGGAAGAATATCTCTTACATTGCTGGCTATTGGGAAGAATG
>NC_092871.1:11450535-11474223 GCF_032062135.1 Pyxicephalus adspersus
AGGCAGTAATTCGATTCCATGGACTTTTTGGGTTTTCTACATCGGTAACTAAGCAAATTTAAAGGAAGCACTTACTTCGGAGTGCAGCTTTTCTCATTTACCTATTGGGATTATTAACAAAAACATTCTTGTGTCACTTTTTATTTGTGAGCATATTTGTTTTCCTCGCAGGTCAAGATGTCTTCACTGCAATGCCCAGCAGGATGCTTATAATGATGAGGCAAATGATGCGCAGGATATCCATCGCCAGAATCAACGTATTCACATTACAGCTGTGACCTGTAGGGGGAGGCAGAGATCAGCCATTAGTGAGATTTAAGGTACAGGGGTTGAGCGTGTTCACTTAGCAAATTTGAATTTCTACTAAGCTTAGCTTATGAAATTGTTTCTTTTAATATTAAGCACCTAATTGGGTATTGCAAAATGAAATTTTACTAACCATTACCTCATTCATTGGCTTTTGTGGTAACTCTCATTGACCCCTAAGTCACTACAGGACAGACAGCAAAACACATCAAACCTAATCCTTTTTTTTCTTCTTTTGTTTTTGTTTTTTTACAGTTAAAACAATAAACACAAAAATTAATGTTCTTAAGCTTTAGGTTTAAACAAAAATGTGTTTTTATGTTTTGAAGACACAGAGGACCTTCTGCAAGTTAAAAGACTGAGATTAATTATTTTTCACAAAATCTTTCAGAATTAGTAAAAAGAAAGTCCTATTCATTAACAGTAACTTTGGCTCTGTTTTCAAGTCTGAAAGCCCAACTACAGCTTTCTGTTTCATTTTTTATAGATCAGAAAAAGACCACAAACCCCATTGATGGATTTTTAATGCTAGAGATTTCTTTTCTCTTATTGCCAAGATAAGAAATTATAGTAAATCAGTCGTATTGTCTGGAACACGTATTTGCTGGAAGTGGAAAAAAAACAAAAAAACAGTGAACAGAAAATTGTTCTTTTTTGTTCTGAGTTTTTAAAAACTCACTTTTATAAAGCCATAATATTGGTAACATAGTTACATAGTGAAAAAAGCGTGCATCAAGTTCAATCACTAGGGAAATAAACATATCCCAGATATAAAATTCTATGTACATAGTTGGTTCTGAGGAAGGCAAAAAAACCCTGGTACAATTTGCTCCAACAGGGGAAAAAAAATCCTTCCCGATTCCATAAGGCAATTCCCTGGCAATCAGGTTTTCATAGCCTACAATTTACCCATAATTTACCTTTAAGTGTCGATTAGAAGCTTCGTTCACTTATCGACATATTTAGAAGCAGCATTCACTTCCAATTCATGTTTTCTGAAGTTGACAATCATGGGAAAGTAATGATCTGAAAAAAACCTTCACTATTCCCTTTTGTGATCACTACTATGAATGTTATGTTCTGGTCCTTATAAAGTGGATATCAGGTCATTTTCGATTGTAGTAAATATTAAACAATGGTGATCATTCAGAAACTGGTGTTTAATTATAAAAAGTGGACATCTTGTCAACTATCTTAATGGTGTAGTAAAAATTAAAGCACATTTCCCACCATTTTATTAAAATGCCCACGAAGAACACAATAATTGCTACCTGGACCTTCTGGTAAATACATATTCATGTGGGGTGACAAAATATTATCAAATTATTATGGGGTATCAAAATTATTCCAATGGGATCACAGAAAAAAATAAACTGGAAATTTGATCTGCTGTCCCACTGCATTGGATAAGATTAAACTTGAAAGATCAGGTATTGGGAATATAGTATAATATATCTAGTATGGAGTTAATACATACGAATACAAGTATTAATAATAATTAAGATGTTGGTGATGAAATCACAGCTCAACAAAAAAAAAAGTGTTTACTTGCCAAGGATTTTTCAATATATTTTGTATTTTGGGTCTGCTGAATCCAGAAATTACATCAATTTAATTAAATTGGCTCTAGTTCTTGTGATTTAGGAATCGGAATAGACAATTTTACCAACAACAAATGTTGACACAGCATATTATTATCAATCTTTATTTACACCGATGTTTTGCATTTTAAATATATTAAATGTAACAATCTTTTCATGAAACTTTCATTTGCCTTCTATATAATCATACATTTTCTTCAAGACTTCTTCAAGAATAAGTTGTTTAAATGACCCTAATGTATTTTGCTACATTTAAGGTAAGTATTCGCAGCAAAAACAGAGAAGAAACATTACAGAATTTGTGAAACAAGCATATCTTGCATATTTTGTTTAAAAAATGGGGGACCAAGGTAAGTATTGGGCTCCCCATATGGTATGCAAAACTTGTGTAGAGTGTCTACGTCAGTGGAAAAATGGAAAACTGATGAGAGCCCAATAATCCTCATAATGATTCTTAGTTTTGTGCTGTGAATGTAAAAGGTTTCAATCGTTACAAGAAAAACAAGTGGGTACCCTGACTTGGAATCAGCAAGACGACCTGTGCCGCATGGTGCGGATGTTCCCATACCAGTGTTGAGTACACTCCCTGATATTCCTGTATCCGACATGGAGGATATTTTTTGTGTGTTCACAGTGTTTCATCAAACTAGCAGTTCTCCGAAGAAGAGCTCAATGATTTAATACATGAACTAAGTCTGTCAAAACAAGCTTCTGTACTTTTAGCATCCAGGCAAAAAGAAAAGAACTATCTGAGACCAGAAGTTTAAATAATGTTTTATAGGACAAGAGAGGTGACACCAGAAGACAGGTGGCTTTTCATTTCCACTCAGTTTGAAGACAGTTCCACTCGAAATTTGAAATCTGTTTTACTGAACAATGGCAACTATTGTTGGTGTTTGAATTCGGGTTGTCCCTATATTCAACCCAAAAATGGCTGTTCGAATTCAGGCAGACCAGACCTGAAACACACAGAATTCAACTTTGCGAATGTGTTTAACATATGTTTAAAAAAAAAAAAAAAAAAAGGCGAACTCCAGACTTCATCTGAGTTCAGTTCCCACGGTCACTGGGCTGTACTTATCATTGATAAGTACAGTCCGGGGAGCATGGGAACTTGCGGTCACAGCTGATAGGAGGCACGCGAGTGCTTCCAATCAGCTGTGACTGCAGATGAACTCTCAATGAGGTAACTCCAATGAGAGTTCATCTGCAGTTCCACTGCGATCCACAGGCACTAGAGGTTAATTAACCTCTAGTGCCCAGGGATCGCAAACAGGAGGATTCCCTTGCAGCCCAGGGAGCCCTCCCGTTTGCGGTCACAGCTGATTGGAGGATTAGCTGTGACTGCAGATGAACTGCTGTTTCGTATGTGTTCTTCGATAGAGATTCTCCATCCAAGAACACTGTGTTCTTGGATAGATTCTCTATTTAAGAACAGTGTGTTCTTGGATAGAGAATCTCTAGCCAAGAACACATACTACAGTTACGCTAGGGCTGATTGCTCTTGCAGTTTTACACAGTTCCGAAAAAAAAAACGCCCCCCCCATAGACTTTAATGGTGTTCAAATTCAGCGATCGAAAAATATTGTGTTATTAGATCGAATAGCTGCTGAATTGAACACTCTGTTCGGCCAACACTAATGGCAACTGCTATGCATCAATTCCAATTGGTCACTCAACAAAACTTAAAGAAGAATATGAAAATATCAAAATGGTCTTACAAAACTTTGCTATCATGAACACCAATTGTCCATATGTGTTAATTTAAAAATGGTGAACTTCCTACTCAGACAGCAAAGTGGATGCACAAAGTACCCAAGTTTCATCTGCTTGTGGGATAGCAGAGCAAAGCAGGATCACTGGAAAAAAGTGACATGGCCTCCAAGGGAAAACATGAAAAAAGGTGCAGCGAACATCATTACCAAGCCAATGGTTGACAAAGAAAAAATCATTCGCCCCCCACTACACAAAAAGTTGGGATTAATGAAGCAATTTGTTAGAGCTATGAACAAGGACGGTGATTGCTCCAAATACATTTGTAGATTCTTCCCTGGATTTAGTACTGAAAAATTAAAAGCAGGAATCTTTGATGGACCCCAGATTCGGAAACGATGAAATGATTCAAATTGCAAAGTTACATGACTGATATTGAAGCTTCTGCCTGGCACAGCTATGTCATGGTTGTCAAGAACTTCTTGGGTAACCATAAAGCACAAAATTAGGAAAATTTGGATGCTATAAGCATAAAGGTACACTATCTCCATAGCCATTTGCAAAAATTTCCAGAAAACCTTGGCGATCTCAGTGAGGAACAAGGGGAGAGGTTCCATCATGATATAAAGGTGATGGAAGAAAGGTATCAGGGCAGATGGGATAGACACATGATGGCAGACTACTGCTGGAGCCTTCAACGTGATTGTCCTGATCATCAGCATATAGGGAAATCATACAGAGTTTTTCAATGACTTCTTTGTGATTAGTTCTGTAAATATACTGACTATAGAATATATTGACATTAGGTATTTCAAAAATTTCATTTTGTATATGTAGGCATATCTAGTTTAATTTGCTTAATTTTCATGTTTTATTAGTTTTTATGAAGTTATTATTGAGGTCATTATTTCAAAAACTAGAGTCAATCTAGCAAAACCAATATCATATTTGGAATCGGAAATAAATCACCTAAAATGATTTTAATCTTGCAAGAAAATATTTGTTGACCAGTGTATTCAGTATAATAATATTTCTCATGCCATTATTTATGTTTTTATGCAAACTAAGTTAAATAAAAATGGTGACAGTGCTTGGGGCTTCCTAACACTACTGAGTGTACTTACAATTACCACCATTGATCCACATTATTTAAATAGATAAATATTAGCGATTCAGGCAATGTTAAAGATTCCGCAGAACTTGGCCTGTAAATCTGAATATTTTCTAGATTGATACCTTCAGAACTTTCAGGAGCCACTTCCGAATCCTCAAAATCTGTTGCTTGTACAACTTCCAGCATGATCTGACGCTCTACTTTAATATTGACAGTCTCCACATTACAGCAGTAGGTTCCAGAATCTTCCTGGGTCAGGTTGGTAATAGTAACCACCAGCTTATTGTTGTTGAACTTCAGTCTGCCTTTGTAACGTTTATTAGAGACAAAGCTCTCATTCCCAGAAATCATGCTCCATGACAAGGAGAATGTAGTGCGTTCTGGCTCACTGCAGCTTAACGTCACCGATTGCCCAACTTCAGCTTTGATTTTTTGTGCCTCTACCACACTGTTCTGTCCATCTATGGCACAAATACATAATCAAAAATCAGTTTCAAAGTGTAGCTGTAATTTTTAACCACGTGTAGAGATATTCAATTTAGTAGAAATTTATTAAGATTTAAAAAAAACATCAACCCAAAATCTGATTTGATCAAATGCCATTGTCACAGTTACCTCTAAGCAGGCAGTTCTAAACCTGAGGGTGCCTGCTGTCCGAAGTTTTATCAGTTTCGCACCAACCCATTGGCTATTCTGGAAATAGCCTCTTAACCCCCAAGCATTCTAATTCTGTCAGTTACTTTATGCAAAAAGTGATCCTAAATTTTTGTTTATATTGTGGGCCTGTAATTCTTAGAATTAACTCCCAGGCATGATAATTATATGTATTTATTATATTACAATCATAAATTATAATATAATACATAATTATAAATAATAATTTAAAAAAATAATGAAATAATAGACAACAATGTAATCCTAAAATAAAATATAAAATTAAAAATGTACTTTTATTTTTATTTCATGTTGTGTGGTGTTTTTGTACTGTAAAAACCATTTAAAAGCAGAATACATTGTAATTTTAAATTTCCCACCTGGACACATCCCCTAATACATCACTACTCGCATTACCCGGAAGATGTCACATCCTCCCGGGTGATGCGAGTGGGAATGTCCCGCCCGCCTCACACCGACGCTGGAGCTGCTGCTCTGCATCTCCAGAGAGAGATGGTCACCCCCGAATTTGCTATTGCTACTCGCATCTGCAGGGAGATGTGAAGCACAATGCAGAAGTCCTGCATTGTGCTTCACATCTCACTGCTGATGCGAGCAGCGGCCTGGCCGGGACCCAGGTGGTGTTTAAAAGCAGATTACTCAGTAATCTGCTTTAAAATTTCCGGCCCAGCCATGCCCCCCAACGGACCGGCGCACCGGCATCACAGCAGGACCATCCGATCGCCGCTGGAGCACGGGGCAAAGGTAAAGGGGGCTTCTAAAGTTACCCCGAGTGTGACTTGGGATTACCGCTGGGGGGGGGGGGTTAATCATCCCTGGCTATTTAGCTAGCTCAGACACAGCACTCAGTGTCTCCACTAGTGCCAAGCCCCTAGCTTTGCTGAACATTTCCTCTACAACTGTTGGTGTATTCAGTAGTTTCCCTGTCCAGTCCCTGTGTTAACCCCTTATTGCCCAGTCTGGTGTTTCCCTGCCTGTTCCATAGTGCTGTTCCAGTGTTCCTCTGTGTCTTCAGTATTCCCCATGTCACCTGTACTTTCTGTCACTTCCTGTGTCTCCTGTGTTTCCCTGTGTCTGTGGTGGCCCCGTTACCAGTGTCTATTTTCTGGATTTCTGCTGAGTGACTTGGTACGGTGCATCACTCTGCCCACCCTGGTGTGCCCAAGGAGTGCAACCCGGCAGCGCAACATCCTTACCACTAGAGGCTCTGGAGAAGACCTGTTACAGGTTACAGATTCTGTGATTTGGCCCTTCATTCAATTCAAGCGTTGGGCCAACAGAAATTAAAAGGGTTAAATAATAGATTAAACTGAGCTTTTAAGGTTGAATTACAATAGAATCAAGTGTCTGGGGCCTGTATGGAGGGATACAGACCCCAGCAAAGACTGGCAGATAAGGCCCAATAAATAGGCCAACAAAAATAGCTGGATCCAGACAACTACTGGAGAAGAGGAAACAGGCACCTTGCATGTCACATGAACATTTTAAAGACACTTGAAGAAAGTTATATAGGTAATGTTGAAAAAAGACATAAAGCCTACCAAGTTCAACCACTAAGAGAGAAAGTATATCACAGATAAAACCCTCATAGTTAATCCAGAGAAAGGCCAAAACCCCTTATAAAGCATTGTTCAATTTGCTCCAACAGGGGATACAAAATCCTTCCTG
The DNA here is from genome assembly GCF_032062135.1 of Pyxicephalus adspersus. Lineage (NCBI taxonomy): Eukaryota > Metazoa > Chordata > Amphibia > Anura > Pyxicephalidae > Pyxicephalus > Pyxicephalus adspersus. The sequence goes on from NC_092871.1 coordinate 11,457,613, forward strand.
AATTTAAGGTAAGGAGTCAAGGGGAAAAAGCATACTTTTCCCATTGATTTCCCTCACCTCTTACAGTGGTGGCTAGCATATCACCTTTATAGACACTTAAATGATCATTAGAGTTACACAACAGGAGGTCAATCAACTACAATTCTAGGAACCTGTTGCAACCTTTGGAGGAACCCTGGGGTTCAATGGGACTCAGATTGAGAATGCTTGTGATAGATCAGCCTTTCATGACCTTTTTAACATGGCGGATGACTTGAAAAAAAAACTTTCAGGTTCAGTAAACCCCTGCTAAAATCACTATATCCACATTTTATCTTACATTGGCCAGAAAGAAGATTTCCATGCTTACAAAGATCATTGGTTTCATATTTACTGACCTAAAAGGCACGATTTGCTCATTGCTCAAGGAACCCCTGACAATCTCTGAAGGGACTCCAGGGTTGAACAGAACTAAGGTTGAGACACACAGACACACAAATTTTGTAGGTTGATAAAAAAAATACCAAATTTTTGTCAATACCCCTGACCTATTCATTTACATTTTTTCTTTCCAATGTATATATAGAACAGATTGTTAAGCTATCAGTGTTTATATTAAACAACACAGACAATAAAAAGGTGAGCTGTGGTATTTAAGTATATAAAAAAACAAAAGAGCATTTGACTGGCACCCTTATGGTATTCTTTAAAAGCTTATTTCATATTCCTACAAACATACATGTAATATCAAGACATCTTATATACATCCTTACCAGCCTGCAGGACAAGACAGAGGAAAATGAGTAAAGTACATTTGTAGATGGGCAGATTAATCTTCATTTTGCCAGCTGAAGAGGACAAAATAAAATGTGTCTTCTTTATTCTGGTAAACGTTATCTTATGAGAGAATAGACAACAATGACCTCCCTCTGCTGCAACATATTTGACTTTGTGGTATGACTATTCATCTCATCCGGCCACACTTCAAAAGAAACACAACTGAAAGTTTTCCTGTTAAGCCTTCACAGCCTCGGACAGCTCTAGATATAACAACCAGATATCAATGTCTGTGTTTGAATGCAGAAAATCTTTCCATTGAAATTGTAACAGTACTAAGGTGTTCATAGAAAAAAGGTATTTCAGACTCTCAGCTAAGTTTGAATACCTAATAGTTAATGCCAAACCCCAGAAATCTTGGCTGAAAAAAAGGAAAAATGGACGGAGGCTTTTTTGGCATGCAATAATAAGCAATTGTACTTGCATATGCAGGAAAATAATTAGAAAGTACAAGTGAGGCCAATAATGCCATGGGACAGAACTCAAACTGATAGGTCAGCATGGATAAAGTAGTCAAGAATAACGCGTCTGTCTCTGCTCCTGACACGTTTCACTGTGTGGCTTCCTCGGGGGAAGTAGAGACTTTAAAATTTGGTGGCAGGTTAGGACTTTCCAGAATAGGAATATCACTGAAGCTTATAATTAGTGTTGGTGTCCAGGTGATAGTTGATTAAGTTGATAGTTGATTACATGTGAAACGTGTAATTGCACGCATACCTCCCCTGAGGAAACTACACTGCGAAATGTGTCAGTAACAGAGACAAACACATTATTCTGGAGCTTAAAAGGCATGTCAAGGTACCCACTGTAAGTATTCAGCTTTTTCATGACTCTCAATTCACCAACACATGGAGAAAATGATGAATAGTAAATAAAAAGAAAAATCCCATGCAACTACTGCAATTAAAATATTAAAATTATATCTGAGCCCCTGAAATTCAGAAGAGGAAACCTCTAAAGGAAAGCAGACAGCGGTTAAACATCACCAATAGTAGGAGGGGAAACTATAGAATGTAACAGGACATATTTATAAAACATTGATTCGTTGGTAATTCTGTATTTTACAGTCATATTCATCCAGTTATATATATGGGAAATAAAATCGCCAGTAAATGGTCATCAAACATATTTACATTATAGAAAGCCAAAAAAAAAAATGTTTTTATATTATTAATCTATTTGGATCTTTAACATGCCTTATGCTTCTAAATTCTTTACTTTTCTAATAACATTTAGGGCACCATTCATCCACTTGCGTTATATGGTGGCACCATATATATATTTATACTGTGTAATAATAATCCACTTCTTTCTTTTGCTCTCTGATCTTCTGGTCTCCACTGTAGTTTTTCTTTGGCTACTCTTCATCCATTCTCTACATGTGGCCAATACATGCTATTCTTTGAGCTATTACAAACCTGCAGTATATCTGCACCAAATATTGACTGTTCTAATTCATGGTTCCTATTCTTCACATACATATTTGACATGTATGGGCCCTTCAATCTTATGCAATATGTTTCTCTCAAATACCCAAACCTCAAACAGCTTCCAGTCTGGCCTATGAGATGCTAGATGGAGCTCTCCCAGATGCTGAAACTGTATTTACAGTCAGCACAAGGAGTGGGTGTTGTTTTTACTGTTTGTGTCCCACTGACAGATGTCCGCATTGGTAAATCTTAACTTTTTGTAGAGAAATAATGACTGCCATTGAAACACATGGACCAGGAAGAATCTCCACCAGGGAATTTTTCAGCATATGTCAGATTTACCACATTAAAAATTGACCCATTTGTTGGTCTCTTTGGGTGTTATTCTCTACTCCCCTCTTCCTTTCAACCTGACTTAGCTCTAGATCAAGCATGAGCAAACTACAACCTGTTGGGCTTTTTAATTTGGTGCGTCAGTAGAATTTCAAAGCGTTATATTGGTATTTAAGGAGAATAATTATTCTGTAAAGTTAAAAATCACTAAAAAATTAAAAACACAAAACCTCCACCTAAAGATTGACTCAATGCCCAGTGCTATATTCATCTGTTGTAAAGGAACAAAGTGAGACAGGAACTGGTCTGCCACATTCAGGATATATGTAATAACACTTGGTCAGAGATATAGAGACTGCAGTCTTTGTAATTTGTGTCGGATTTGTAAAATTATAGTTGCATAACATGTATATGTATATTATTAATATTATTATTATTAATAATAAACAGGATTTATATAGTGCCAACATATTACACAGCGCTGCACAATAAATAGCGGTTGCAAATGACAGACAGATACAGACAGGTGAGGACCCAGCCCCAAAGGGATTAGAATCTAGGAGGTATGTATATAACACATTTATTATAATTAATACTAAGCTCATATCTGTAATGTAAAAAATACTCAGGAAAGGAAAACTATAAAGATTTTGGGTCAATTTTTTTTCACATCTCAAGGCAAAATACAATAAAATAAAATTTAAAAAAATACCATATGCAGGGCATTGATGCAATACATGCACATTCTGCATGATATGTTTATTGATAAACTTTGCAGGTACAGTAAAATACCTGCTCCCTGGCCAGACATACACTCAGCTTATTATATTTGTAGTAGTATTGTAGTAAGTAGTGCCAGCCCTGTCCAATAGTCTTTTGCTATTCTACTAAAACTTACTGGCTTCATCTCACCAATTTAGGGATCACTTGCCCTGTAGCTTATAAATATTGGGAGAACATAAGATAACACTCTGGATTTCTAACGTATAGTCAATTGGTTATCTTTGAACAGATAACAGTATATATTAGTATTTGGTTTTATACTATATATATTCATTTCTTGTTTTACATAATGTATTATACAGGCACTGCTTTCACAGAGCACCAAAGATGGAGCACAGCAGAAGCCCTTAACTTTCAGACTCTCTTTCTGAATAAAATTGTGTGCAGATTCCTTTGAATACATGAAGAGTGGATCGGTCACCATACCAAGCCTGGACAATATATTTGAAGGAGGCCATGGTTCCATCTGCTGCTGGAATATGAACATTAAATATTCCAGTGTTTTATTATTTTATATTTACACAAAATACTGATAATATTCAAGAAACAAATACACAAAACTAATATACGTTTGCTTTGATGTGTCAAACCAAAACTCAAGGAGAAAAAAACTTTTCATGTTAATATTTTTTAATACTGTTGTGAAAATTACTTCAATTTTTGTTTTACATTTTGCTTATTCCTCAGCATTTCAATCACAGCAAAAAGCAGGCTGAGTGTGGGGAGCATTATCAGACCAGACTAAATTGACCAGATTTAGGATATGGCCCAGTAGAAGCAACAGAAAATAAGATTGTGTGATTCTTCCCCCACCTCTTAGATTGTAAGCTATTCAGGGCAGGGTCCTCTCCTCCTCCTGTGTCACTGTCTGTATCTGTCACTTGCAAACACTATTTAATGTACAGCACTGCATATTATGTTGGCGGTATATAAATCCTGTTTTTTATTTTTATTATTATTATTATTATTATTATTATTATTATTAATAATAATAATTAATCTCCCCAAAGTAACAGAAATGCACTTATAGAAAGGTATCATCAAAATAATTTTCCCCAATAGCCCTGTTGGTTGGCAGTTTTATATTTTTGATTTTTTCCCTCACTTTTATAACAGACTCAGGTAATCTCCCAAGAGTGGACATGGACAATTACAAGTGTATATAAGTACATTTTAAAGTATTTCTTCAAACCCTTTTTATTTTGTTGATGGAATGGGGAGAGGTTAAAACCCCTCGTGGGTTTTTGAGGGAAATTTACCTTCTCTGTTTGTCTTGATAAGCTTTGTCATTGGGAATGAAAGTGATTGAAAAACCCAAATGTTACACCAGAANTAAATAGCGGTTGCAAATGACAGACAGATACAGACAGGTGAGGACCCAGCCCCAAAGGGATTAGAATCTAGGAGGTATGTATATAACACATTTATTATAATTAATACTAAGCTCATATCTGTAATGTAAAAAATACTCAGGAAAGGAAAACTATAAAGATTTTGGGTCAATTTTTTTTCACATCTCAAGGCAAAATACAATAAAATAAAATTTAAAAAAATACCATATGCAGGGCATTGATGCAATACATGCACATTCTGCATGATATGTTTATTGATAAACTTTGCAGGTACAGTAAAATACCTGCTCCCTGGCCAGACATACACTCAGCTTATTATATTTGTAGTAGTATTGTAGTAAGTAGTGCCAGCCCTGTCCAATAGTCTTTTGCTATTCTACTAAAACTTACTGGCTTCATCTCACCAATTTAGGGATCACTTGCCCTGTAGCTTATAAATATTGGGAGAACATAAGATAACACTCTGGATTTCTAACGTATAGTCAATTGGTTATCTTTGAACAGATAACAGTATATATTAGTATTTGGTTTTATACTATGTATATTCATTTCTTGTTTTACATAATGTATTATACAGGCACTGCTTTCACAGAGCACCAAAGATGGAGCACAGCAGAAGCCCTTAACTTTCAGACTCTCTTTCTGAATAAAATTGTGTGCAGATTCCTTTGAATACATGAAGAGTGGATCGGTCACCATACCAAGCCTGGACAATATATTTGAAGGAGGCCATGGTTCCATCTGCTGCTGGAATATGAACATTAAATATTCCAGTGTTTTATTATTTTATATTTACACAAAATACTGATAATATTCAAGAAACAAATACACAAAACTAATATACGTTTGCTTTGATGTGTCAAACCAAAACTCAAGGAGAAAAAAACTTTTCATGTTAATATTTTTTAATACTGTTGTGAAAATTACTTCAATTTTTGTTTTACATTTTGCTTATTCCTCAGCATTTCAATCACAGCAAAAAGCAGGCTGAGTGTGGGGAGCATTATCAGACCAGACTAAATTGACCAGATTTAGGATATGGCCCAGTAGAAGCAACAGAAAATAAGATTGTGTGATTCTTCCCCCACCTCTTAGATTGTAAGCTATTCAGGGCAGGGTCCTCTCCTCCTCCTGTGTCACTGTCTGTATCTGTCACTTGCAAACACTATTTAATGTACAGCACTGCATATTATGTTGGCGGTATATAAATCCTGTTTTTTATTTTTATTATTATTATTATTATTATTATTATTATTATTAATAATAATAATTAATCTCCCCAAAGTAACAGAAATGCACTTATAGAAAGGTATCATCAAAATAATTTTCCCCAATAGCCCTGTTGGTTGGCAGTTTTATATTTTTGATTTTTTCCCTCACTTTTATAACAGACTCAGGTAATCTCCCAAGAGTGGACATGGACAATTACAAGTGTATATAAGTACATTTTAAAGTATTTCTTCAAACCCTTTTTATTTTGTTGATGGAATGGGGAGAGGTTAAAACCCCTCGTGGGTTTTTGAGGGAAATTTACCTTCTCTGTTTGTCTTGATAAGCTTTGTCATTGGGAATGAAAGTGATTGAAAAACCCAAATGTTACACCAGAAGCAAAAGGATGACGGTCAGTCTTCCAACAGGGACACTAATTCCAGTAACAACTATTGCAGAGTAGAATTCCCCTCACTTTGTAGAGAATTCCTCTCATTTCAAAAATAAAATACCATGACAGTTTTCTCTTTCCAGTTATCCAAAAGTAAAAATTAAAAAAAGTTGGCTTGAAAAAAACAATAGTGGTGCATAGAATGTAGTAACCATAGAACCAGTTACTGGAGTCAGCTGAAAGATGAAACGTGATTGGTCACAATTGGTGCCTGCCTTTTGCCCTGATAATTAAGCGGACATAACTATAAAAGGGTTGGTAGCTACAGTAGAGCTCTGCTATAAGTGGTACCACTTCTATCACTTAGCCAGCTCCGCCAGTCTGTTTAACTCCTGTGACAAGGCAGTGACAGTCTCCAACACTCGCACCCGATCCTTGGCATGGAGACGAGTGCCGCATCTCTGCATAAAGCGGTCTGGATGCCAGGTCACTCTCTGTGCCCGCAGGTAGCGTTTATATAATGTGATGTCAGAGGAGTCAACACCTGCTGCTATGAACTGTGCCATCTGCTCTGCAGTACCAGCAGGCACTGGCCAAGGGATGTCCTTGTAGCATAACAAATTGTTACCCGTCCTTGTATCTGTGTTGGTGGCGCTGTCATTGTCAGATGTTTCCAGTCTTTCTTCTGTTAGCTTGAATTTACTAGTAGTATGTTTTAGGTCGGTCTCGTTGCTTGTACCCGCTGCCCCGAACACTTCCTGACACTTCCTGTGATATCGGTCACTCTGAGCTTGTCGCAGTTCTCTCTCCTTTTGTGCTTTTCTTTTCTGGTATTTCTGCTCCTCCACAAGTCTAGAAGTGTCCTGCAAAGTCACAACTTTGGTCTTCACACTCATATTATTAGATTGGCAATTCCTGGCATGGTACTCTCTGTAAATTCGATCAGCCCAGGACTCGAAGCTCTCCATCTCGGGAACTGAATCTGAATAGTCATCATCTTAAAGAGTAAAAAGAAAAGAAAATTTTATATACAATTCACTGTATGCAAGGCTGCCCAAATTTTTGAATTAAATTAAGACCAGCTGAATTCTAACAACTATGAGCCAACCAGTAGGCAGAGATTTCTACCCAAACATGGAAGAACTGCTCATATCTTACTTCCAAGCTATCTTTTATAAACTACAAGTTCCTCTGCCTTATGTCCAATGGAGATAAAGCGAGGAAGTATTGAGCCCAAATCAGCCTAGACAACCATGGCTTATACATACATACATACAATAGATACTTGTAGTAACCCAGGAACAGAAAATGTAGTATAGGCAGGACTAACTGGTAAAAATCATCAGCCAGTTAAAAAAGAAGAATGAACGCAGCTTCCTAATTATAAGTTGCAATATTTTTGTTTTTTGGCTTTGGATAAACTTTTTAGGTAAATATATTATATTTATATTTCGCATTTCTAGGTTTCTTCTGTTCACCAGCATGCTAATTAAAAATCTCCTGTTTTTAGTACATATATTATTTTGGACCAAGTGACATCATCAATAGGTCTGTGATCTTTTCATTCCAATGCTACCAGATCATGGCTGGCAGCAGGTGTCAGCAGGATGGCTTGAAAAAAGGAAGCTGTGGTAATGCCCACCTGTGATGCTAAGCCTCCATTATTGAATAAATTAAAGGAGTTGGCCAGGGACAGACTGGAAAAATATGCAAGAGGTAAGGCTGGAGCTAGGCTTTAAGGTCCTTCTCTGATTATATGTTTATAACTACCTATCTTACCTAGTTCAGGTCTCATTATTATTAATGAAGGACTAGTACCCTTTACCCTCTGGTTAACCAAATAGGTGGGCAAATGGAACACTCATGCTAATGATCTTGCACAAGCTTTAACAGTGCCCCCAGCATGGCTCCATAGCACTCACCATCATACTGCCCATACATCTCTTGATATTCATCCATGCTCTCTGCTAAAAGTTTCTCCCTCCACTCTGATGTTTCCTTGGATTGAAGGTCAGCGTATGACTCATCGGGGCTCTGCTTTCTCCTGGCATGTCTCTCCTGTAAACCAAAAGAAAATATTTAAATCTAGCCAAAACCTAATTTGAGATAAAATGTAAACATAAAACATTTTTTGTAACAGTTGGATCACAGACTGAAATATAAGCCTAACACAGGCTCTATCCTTTGACCAAAACTTTAGTTAGAAAGTAATGAATGTGGGAAGTGGCTAGGATACCCTTCATTTAATTTAAAGGTACAGACTTTGATGTTGTTATTCCAGTCTTGCCTTTACTAGTCCAAGTCACCGACTTGGATCAAGTATGCAGGATAACTTTCTCTTAGAGTTTTTGTCAGCAGTGACTCTGCCCACATCCTGATGATACTGATGTGTTTCGCACCTGCTGGGCCTTCATCTTTGAGCTCTATGTATGTGTGAAATAATTTAAAGAGACAGTGGGTAGACAGAATAAAAGTTTCTATACCTAGAAAAACAGCAATGTGTTCTACTTTCACATGTTACCTTGTTGGCAAGTTGCAGACAGTATCTGTGGGAGCTCTCCAAATATTTCACCTGCAAAAGTTATTTCTCCAGTAGCATAAGTATAGTTGTATAATAAAACAATCCAATATCCAGGTTTAAATCCTCAGGATCAGGACTCTCACTTATTTTTAGAAATCAGTAGGTGAGACTTGGTTCCATAACAATAAATAAAATCAATCTCCTATATCGAATATAACTTAGCAGCAGGTTTAGTGAACTTTTTGGGGTCCTAACTGCCCACTTGTAAACAGAGTAACCCACCCAAAAATATTATGATTATATACTGCATGATGTAACTATTCTGTCATACAGTTTAAAGATCCCCAAATCAACAAGTTACATTTGGATCCATATACAGGTAAGCAGCAAAAGAAACACTTACCATAAGGTCTTCTGCTCGGCGGAGGATGTCACGGGGTGTTATTCCTTGCTTGTTTGGAATGTCAATTGACTGTGGACAACGCTTCAGTATTGGAACACACAGATCTGTGTACACTGGGAAAAAGTGAAGAATGACATGGTCAGAAATACAACAGTAAGCAGCACGGTGGCAGGTAACAAACAATTAAGGAGCAAAGATCAATGAAACATGAATAAGACAATATTAACAACCAATGAGAAATGTATCTTTCGCTATTTTTTTTTACATTCAAATGGTTAGCCTGGGTTACTGTGTTTTCCTTACGGTTTTGGTACTAATTGGAGATTAAGTCCATTAGGATTTCAACAAAGTTTGATAAAATTACGAAAGCACATTAGGTGAACATCACTTGTTTCAATCCATGGGTTTTAAAATGTTACAACAACCACTAAATTTCTAGGTAGCCAAACATTAGGTAACTAGAAAAACTTTTAGGGCCTAACTATTTCATTTGCGGCTGAATCAATGTCATGTTTCATGCCCAGAAAGTAGGAGATAAAGGTGCAGATATAGTTTTACATTTTTGGTTTGTGGTTACAATGACCTTTTCATTCTCATCTCTAATTATTTACAATACGTCAATCAGGTTTATAGCCAATAAACTCCTCCCCTCTTACCTGCATGCTCATAAAGAGGTAATTGCTCCAGACGTACCTACAGCTTTTTGTTACTAGGTATGGGTGCCCAAGCCAAGCAGGATCTGTCTGCTCATCAAGGATGACACAAAGCACAATGGCTCATGTAAATCCCGTTGCTTGTGATTTGCAGCCAAAGTTCTTTAGTGTGACATTGACTACTGCTGACTATAGACTGGTTTAATGTCTCTTGTCTTATGATGGCCAGTGTCCTATGCAAACCTAGACTAAGCTACTCAGGGTCTACACAAACTGTTCTGCCACTTTTCCCTATTCAGATGCCAAAGCAAACCTCTCCAATATAATATTAGTTTAAAACAGACGCTAGTGTGCAAGGGATGATAGGAATATTTATTGATATTTTGATACCACACTCACTATAATTATTACACAGTATTTATATAGCGCCAACATATTACGCAGTGCTGTACAAAGTCCATAGTCATGTCAAAGGGGTTCACAATCTAATGTTTGGTGAAACCTAACTGCGTGTTTTTGGAATATGGGAGGAAACACACACAACACAGGGAGAAAAACTGCAAACTCCATGCAGATATTGCCTTGGCTGGGATTCGAACCCAGGAGCCAGTGCTGCAAGGGCCAGAATGCTAACCTCTGAGCCACGGTGCTGCCCACCCCATTTCTTCTCTTCTATACGTCAGTAAAGCCCACATGGCACTGTGAGAAACAGGAGGGGTGTGCAAGTGCTTCAACCTGTACTTTAAATGAGAGCAATTGGATTTAGGGCATCCAGGTTACATTAAACAATTATTGATTCATTTAGTAGAACAAAAAGTAGTATTTAAATAATAACAAGTTCCTGATAGAAAACCACCTAACCACTCTATTTATCTACTCTATTTACTCTATCTCATTCCTGGATAAGTAACCTGTCATAAGTGTTGGAAGTAAAACACTGGTATTGATTTCTCCTTCCCCATGTGACAGAGTGCAGGCCTAGCTACTGACCACTGAAAACTGCATCAGGGGTGAAAGGGGAGAAGGACCCATGCTCCACTGTACCTACATTACCAGGTATTTTCAAGGTCCCCAACAAACAGGCATCAAAAAGTGCAATAATGGTGCAGCGCCTTACCTCTCCATTCTCCCTTCTCCATCACCTGGGCTGCTACATGCAGCGCATTATTCCCCGAAGCATCACACTGCATGGAATGTCAATTGACTGTGGACAACGCTTCAGTATTGGAACACACAGATCTGTGTACACTGGGAAAAAGTGAAGAATGACATGGTCAGAAATACAACGGTAAGCAGCACGGTGGCAGGTAACAAACAATAAATGAGCAAAGATCAATGAAACATGAATAAGACAATATTAACAACCAATCAGAAACGTATCTTTCTCTAATTTTTTTACATTCAAACGGTTAGCCTGGGTTACTGGGTTTTCCTTACGGTTTTGGTACTAATTGGTGATTAAGTCCATTAGGATTTCAACAAAGTTTGATAAAATCATGAAAGCACATTAGGTGAACATCACTTGTTTCAATCCATGTGTTTTAAAATGTTACAACAACCACTAAATTTCTAGGTAGCCAAACATTAGGTGACTAGAAAAACTTGTAGGGCCTAACTATTTCTTTTGTGGCCGAAAAAATGTCATGTTTCATGGCCAGAAAGTGGGAGATAAAGGTGCAGATATAGTTTTACATTTTTGGTTTATGGTTACACTGACCTTTCCATTCTCATCTCTAATTATTTACAATACGTCAAGGGCCAGAATGCTAACCTCTGAGCCACGGTGCTGCCCACCCCATTTCTTCTCTTCTATAGGTCAGTAAAGCCCACATGGCACTGTGAGAAACAGGAGGGGTGTGCAAGTGCTTCAACCTGTACTTTAAATGAGAGCAATTGGGTTTAAGGGCACCCAGGTTACATTAAACAATTATTGATTCATTTAGTAGAACAAAAAGTTGTATTTTAATAATAACAAGTTCCTGATAGAAAACCACCTAACCACTCTGTTTATCTACTCTATATATCTAATTCCTGGATAAGTAACCTGTCATAAGTGTTGGAAGTAAAACACTGGTATTGATTTCTCCTTCCCTCCACCACTGAAAACTGTATCAGGGGTGAAAGGGGTGAAAGGGCTCCACTGTACCTACATTACCACGTATTTTCAAGGTCTCTAACAAACAGGCGTCAAAAAGTGCGATAATGGTGCAGCGCCTTACCTCTCCATTCTCCCTTCTCCATCACCTGGGCTGCTACATGCAGCGCATTATTCCCCGAAGCATCACACTGCATGGGGTCNGCACCTTTTCGGAGCAGCAGAAGAGCGCAGGCATTATCGTGTGTTGAACAGGCGGAATGAAAGAGACTTTGTCCCCCTGGCAGCGGGCAGTCGAGCTGTAGATGACGGTGGCGACGAATGTAAGATTTCAGTCGCAGGACATCTCCCCCCTGAATGTAGCGGAGTGCTCGCAGTTCTCGGCGGAAGGACATGACACCTACAGTGTTAGAGAAAAAAAAACATTCATAATATATTTTTACAATGAGTCAAATGTAAAGTCGCTGAGCTAAAACAGTGAAAACTGACCGAGAAGGGATCACTGCAAATAGCAACCAATCACCTTTCAGCTTTTATCTCCTGACTATCCACCTAATGCTAAACAGATTAATAAAAGGAAATAAAGAAATTAAGAATGGACACTTGGTCTGATTGGGTGAATCCTTCTCTTTAAGTATTTCTAAAGTTCTACAAGACTAAATCCTTTTATATAATTGTATTGTTACTTGTATGACCAGCATGAAAGTAGCACCCAGTCCTAAATTAAATACAAATGAATAACCCATTTAAAGCTGAGAACCAGAATGTTATTATTATTACGCAGTATTTATATAGCGCTGACATATTATGCAGCGCTGTACACAATCCATAGTCATGTCACTAGCTGTCCCTCAAAGGAGCTCACAATCTAATGTCCATACCATAGTCATATGTCATTAATACATTCTAAGGTCAATTTTAGGGGTAACCAATTAACCTAACTGCATATTTTTGACATGTGGGAGGAAACCAGAGTACCTTGGGGAAATCCACACAAATACGGTGAGAACCTGCAAACTCCATGCAGATAGTGTTAATCCAACGAGACCCCATCCAATCATACATTCAGACACACATTCCAGCCACAACATTCCATCCTCTTCCTTTAATCCCAGGTCATTCTGAACTCATCACCAGTCTGTGAAAGGAGAAGCAGAGCAATGATCTGCTGATCTCCAATCATCTCTCTGTTCCTTTGCATTCTTCTTGTCAGCATAGTACTGATCTCTTAGATTGTAACCTCTTCAGGGCAGGGTCCTCTCCTCATCCTGTGGCACTGTCTGTATTCATCTTCCATTTACAACTCCTATTTAATGTACAGCGCTGTGTAATATGTTGGTGCTCTACAAATCCTGTTTATTAATAATAAAAATAATAACATTATACCAAGGAGGAGAGGTCACAGGTAACATAAGTAATGCAAAGTAAGGTACGCAATGTACCTGGAGGGGGAGAAGCTGCTGAATTACCATATAATAATACCAATATTATTATTATTATTATTATTATTAATAATAATAAACTGGATTTATACAGTGCCAACATTTTATGCAGTGCTGTACATTATATAGGTGTTGTAAATGACAGACAGATACACACAGTGACACAGGAGTAGGAGAGGACTCTGCCCTAAAGAGCTTACAATCTGGGGAGGTGGGGGAAGACATGGGAGATATGTCACCCCTGTGAATTGCCTAGCACACTATCTTTCTATAGTATATTATTTTATATATATATATATATATATATATATATATATATATATATATATATAATCTTACAGAATAGATCTGACCCCCGCACTCACCTTCTTGCAGCTCCCAGCACCGATATTCACAATATTTCTCTTACTCCTGTGCACAGAACCCCCATGTAAACAGAACATTCACACTTCCGGGTGTACTGGGCAGAACCAGACGTCACTTCCTGTACGCCGCATTATTCCCCTCCTTCGGGAACAATGTCAGTTTTTTTTTGTCCGTGTTAGAAGTTGTCTGTTTCTTGCAACTAGATACACATATTATAGATCAAGTTCTGATTTCCATAAAGAACTCCTTGGGTTGTCTTAAATACAAAAAAGTCACAGATATTCAAAAGCCATAAAATAATAATTTTACTAAATATGAGAAAGTTTTGACTTGGTGCACCACTACAATTCACCACAACAATGGATTCACACTGTTGTGTGGGAATATTCCCTGCACCTTTTGTTTAGGCTAATGCTCATGCATTCGATTTTGTAATGCAATATACACCATGCATTGGTACAGGACTTTGATGCATATTTCCATGCGGTGTGCAAATGTGTGGTTGCTATGGGTTACAGCCAGATATTACAATGTTTCTGATACACAGTGCTTTATCAAACTAAATAAATCAACTCTATGAGAATGCACTCAATACTGGGAACGTGCTTTTAGTTATTATTATTAAATGACTTTCCTATTCTTACATTGTTCCCTTTCCGGCTATGTGGTGCTGCGTTTTCCAAATAGCACGCTCATTACATTCTGCATCCTATTTATTGTAAACCCAGCCCAATGCACCACATTGCACAGAGATGTAATACATATACATACACACAACAACACATAACCACTATTAACTCCTAGATTGTAAGCTCTTTGGGGCAGGGTCCTCTCCTCCTCCTGTGTCACTGGGGCTGATTTTTAAACCTCACCAAGGCCGGATAAGATACACTTTCATCAATGAACCTTCGTGATCCAGCAAACCTGGAATGGATTTCTTGAACCCTCTAGCGTTTTAATTTCAAACTTCCATGCAAAATGCATTACATTTTTTTGTATGGAAATATATTTTACATTGAAGGCAATAACCTAGGCATAACTCACCGAAATATGCCTACTATTTAATACATTTAATATTAAACTTTAAAAAAAAAAACACAAAAATCTGTTAAAAAAAAAAAATTAAACATGTATTGTAAGTGTACAGTAGCATATATAATATATAATATAATTATATGTATATTATATGAATATTTCCTTGTCTTGAACTCAATACAGCTATTTTGAATTGAATCCAATACAGAAATATTTGAATTTTCCGCCGATCTGCCCGCCCGCTCTGACACATGTACCGCTGTCACTGGGAAACCTGGGAGATCATCTCTGCATTGCACGGCTGAAGATCGAAGAAGACAGACGTGTCCCCTGGACCTGCGGGGACCAGCAGCGGAACAAGGTGAGTTTTTTTTTTTAGGGTAAACCTAGCCGAGTGTGACTCGGGAATACCGCTAGGGGGATTAAGTGTCATTTGCTATTAGTTGGAAAATGTTTTTAGTGCTTGACCAGATCCAAGCTTTCTGGATCTCCCAGCCTCACTATTATTTTATTATTATTACACAGTATTTATATAGCACCATCATACTACACAGCGCTGTACAAAGTCCATAGTCATGTCACAAACTGTCCCTCAAAGGAGCTCACAATCTAATGTCCCTACTATAGTCATATGTTGTTAATGTACTCTAAGGTCAATTTTAGGGGGAAGCCAAATAACCTAATTGCATGTTTTTGGGATGTGGGAGGAAACGCGAGTACCCAGAGAAAACCCACACAGACACGGGGATAACCAGATAGTGTCCTGGCTGGGATTCAAACCTAGGACCTAGCGCTGACAAAGGCTGGGGTGCTAACCCCTGAGCCACCATGCTGCACACTAATGAAAGCGTATCCTCTCCAGCCTTGGTGAGCTTTAATAAACCAGGCCCTTTCTCTGTATCTGTTTGTCATTTGCAACCCCTATTTAATGTAGTGCTGCATAAAATGTTGGTGCTACATAAATAAAGTAATAAATAAATGTTACATTTACTTTTGAAAAGTCCTCATTCCCTCTGCAAACCCAGACCCTGTACCGTTTCAGGTTGGTAAAACGTGGTGATAAGTTCACTTTAAAATATTTTATATGTGACTTTTTACATTTCGTGCTGGGTAGTCGTGGAACACCACAAGGGATCAATGATGTAGCTCAGTGAATGTGGTGATAATTCTCCACTCCAGAACTTTTTTTTCATGCACATGATTGAATGGTTGAAGTCAGTTTGTTTTCACAGACGTAGGTGAAATATCTTTTGTACAAGAATAGTTAATTTTTCTTTGTAAGCAATCTATATTGCATTAGTAAATCAACCCCATTAACTCTAGATATCAATTTAAACGACAGGCTTACATTTATTCATCTTATTTTAAAAAAAGTTCAGCTCCCCTAACCTATTCTAGCCTAACCCCCATCCCCCAAATTTCCTATTAATTTATTTGATGGTGAAAGCCTTCAAATCTATTGGCCGCTATAGATTTTAATTGACAAGGGCCCTAATGCCAATGCGTGCATTTATTGGATTAGAAAGCTGGAACCACTGGTTGCTGAGAGATTTGTAAACCAAATATAGTGTACATTGGGGCACATTCTTTCTTGTATGGGGCGATAGGACAGATGAATATATTTGCTTCTTGTGATAGATATGAACCACATGTGGAAGGGTGCTGGGTAGTCATTTGTTCCCATTTAGGACCACAATCCAAAGTAACACTATGTGGCTTTGACACTCGTCACTCTTATAGATGGTAGGTTGGCAAAGCCCACGTGAATGCTCCATCTGTGAC
>NC_092871.1:11475479-11528761 GCF_032062135.1 Pyxicephalus adspersus
AGTTTAAAAAAGGCAAAGCAACAGGCATTGCTTAAACAAATACCATACACTGAACCATTTAGCAATTAGAACAATGCAAATTCCTAAAGCAATCGTGAATTAGTGTAAATTATCAGTAATACCTTACAAATTCTGAATACTATTTCATGAGAAATTTAGACTGCAATCTATTGTTTTTTTCTCTTTGGGTGTCACATGATATTGATAGATAGAAATTTGCATATCAATATGATTCCTATAGGAATTTGCCTTGTTCAATTTTGGGTGTAGATAGGTGTAGATGGGCTATGCATGCAAAAATTATTTATCTGTTGTCTATTTTTCTATGTACACTGTTTCCCCAAAAATAGGACAGTTTCTTACAATATTTTTTGCACCAAAAAAATGCAGTAGGGCTTCTTTTCTGGGGATGTCTTTTTTTATGAAGAACAATCAACATTCATTTTTGAACAAAAAAATCCACATTTATTCAAATATAGTCATATCATGACATTCTGGAACATCATCTTAACTACCCAAACTCTGAATTCCATCTTGAATTTCTTGTGACACCATTTCCTTTAGAACCATTGGCCCCAATTTCCTATGTCTAGTAATTGAACTTTGCTAGACATGGGAAATGAGTACCTCTTGTCCATGTATTTATATATATTGTAGCTTATTTACGGGGTAGGGTTTATTTTTGGGGAAGGGCTTATATTTCAAGCATATCAAAAATATGAAAAAGTCATGAAAGGGCTCCTTTTTGGGGTAGGTAATATTTTCATGGAAACGGGGTATGTTAAAGCACCACAACAAATTGCCATGATCTGAATGAGCTCTGAAGCTTTTTACAAGCAAGATACAAGGATCCTGATTTATTAAAGCTCTCCAAGTCTGAAAAGGATACACTTTCATCAGTGAAGCTGGGTGATCCATCAAACCTGGAATTAATCTGGTCCAGGATTCAAAACATTTGCTAGCAAATACCTAATGACTTTACAGAAATCCATTCTAGGTTTGCTGGATTACCCAGCTTCACTGATGAAAGTGTATCCTTCCCAGCCTTGGAGAGCTTTAATAAATCAGGTCCAAGGTGAGAGGAACCACAACCAAGAACTGCACAGACACCAGGATTTATATTTTTGTATTATGATACAATTGTGGTCCAGGACGTAAAATGCCATTTGTGGATGATGCCTACACAAAGATGGCTTTGGACCTCTCAAGAGAATAGCAGATTGCCAAGGGTAGCAGATCTAATAAAATCTTCACTTTAACAAGCTTTCTTTATTAAAATACCAGCAGGGCGCTGAGAATTATTAGACAGAATGATTCCATCACATTGTATAGAACCTTGTGGCCTCCATCTGTAGAATAGAGAAGGGTAGAAGTAAATTACTGGTCAGGACAAACTTAAGGATTTGCAGACTGATGAAAGTAAGTGATGGTGCAAAAGTTTACATTATATACAGTCCAGGTGTTCATTCATGACATCATTTTATTATTAGGACATTACAGATGAAGAAAACGCAAGGCTGACATTTGGAAACACCTTTTATACAAACAAGAACCAACCAGTGGTTTAATCATTTGCTATTATAGCTAGAGTGTATAAAGATTCTTTTGATGGTATATGTAACACAACAGAAGGGAATATATAAAACATTAACTATTTATAATATATTTTATAGTTAAAAAGGAATAGAGCGGAGCTATCACAGGTTCTCTTTATTCCTTAGTGTTAGTAGGAGACTGGAGATCCAGGCTGTGAATGTTGCAGTGAATACATTGACATCTAGGATCATTCAGTTCACACATCAAGTTGGATGAAACAGAAAGGAAATTGCTATTCTGTTTGTAGATCCTTACTGTGTGAAGTACATTGACCACTTTATTAAAAAAAAAATAATGTGTGTTCGCTTGTGACATCATGGAAATTGTGGTCACCCTTGACTGCTGGCCACTATGTAGATTTGTACTTAGTTCCCATATCACAAACCCATATTGTGGTGTTTCACTTCATTAACTACTTACTAATTAGATGGTTTTTAGCCATTTGCCTAGCAGCCTGTTGAAAAACTTTGCTTTGTACACACGCACACTAATAAATAAGAGATATGGCAGACCTCAGTTATAGCAGCAAAGCAATAGAATGTATTTATCATTCAACAATGTAAAGAAATATTTCTACACTGACCAGCAATTTAATGATTTACATCTACACTGACCACTGATGAATGAAATCACTGCTACTCTGATCACCTATGTATAGAAATAATTCTACACTGGCCACCAATGTTGAGGTTTACATCTACATTGACCCCAGATGTGAACATTTCCATCTGCACTGACCTCCAATGTAAAGATTCAAGTACATTGTAAATCATTTCTACACAGGTCACCAATGCATTGCAATTTTGTAGCAATGCCAATATAATTAAAGAATCTATACCTGTATCATGTAAGCTTCTGGAGGTGTAACCTGTGTTTTGATTGGTTTGTGCCAATTAATAAACATTATTAATTTGCACTAAAGGGAAACTATGGTGGTTGCAGATAAATTGCATTTTATTATTTTTATTTTATATATTATTTTTATTTAAAATGTATTAATTTGTTAAAAAGTTTTGTTACTATCTGTAAAAAATCTTTGTATTATAAAAAAAAAAATAATGCAGAATAAAGAATTGCTAGAAGTTTGCTAAAGATCTAGTATAGCAAAGGCCCACATGAGCTGTGCATGCGGAACCCCTAGCAGAAGTAAAGGGAAAATATTTTAAGGTTTAGCTGCTGTAACTCTGAATTATTCATTTTATAGCAAGATACATTTCCTTACAAATTTACTGCAAGTGCACTGTGATATGTTAACATGTGTTATTGCAGATCACGGCAACATTGGTTTTCATAAGCAAGGGCCTATGTGTAACCTTACTGTGGGCTTTCATAGAAAATGACTATCCTCTGTACAATGGTGGTGGTGGGGGCAGGATATCGCCTTAGACCTGAAAAGACCACAGAGCTTTTTCTGAGAGCTTAAAAAATGCACTGTTTGTTGTACTATGAGTTGCCCATGAATATCTACTCTTTAGGGCTGGTCGTAGTCATCACATATTACAGCCATGTAACAGATAGCAAAGCATTTTCACAAATACATCATCATACCTGCAATGTACATTGATGTACTAAGGATCTTTAGAATGGTATTTGCTGGTTTTCACTTTACTCTGATCATTATAGTCTGACAGAGCTGGAAGACGTTCCTTTGTGTCAGCTTGTTTGCAATATAATGGATCCTAAGGAGCATGTAGTTGGTGTTTCCATATGACAAGCTGGTGCGTTCCATGATCACCAGATTACCCAACTATCATTTGTTGGTACATAATAGAATTGGGTAGACTGGGGCACTGCAGTAATACCAATGCAAGCAATTCAACTATACTCCATGTACACATATTTTTTTTTAAAGGATTGCTAGAGCACGCAAGGTTAACTAAATATCCAACACAGCAAAAATTGCCATCTGTCATACCGGCTGTCTATGTAGACAACAAGTGGATGTTTTACCACACATAGTCCACTACTGTAATCTTTAGAAAATCCATGGTGAGATAAACTGTGCAACCATCATTGGTGCATGATGTTACCAATTAATCCTCTGTACTGATGTGTCTTCATAGGCTGCACCTCCAAATTCTTGTTAGACATTAATTATAGGCAACCAGATGCATTAGCCTAATGGTAGCTTTTAGTTCTATCTGAAACTCTTTTTGGACAAGAGACAGACATTAATGTACCTAGCAGTTACTGCTGATTGGCAGCAAAGAAGCCCCCTTCCCAGTGTTTGATGCTTCCCCCACCTCTTAGATTGTGAGCTCTTCAGGGTCCTCTCCTCCTCCTGTGTCACTGTCTGTATCTGTCTGTAATTTGCAACCCCTATTTAATGTACAGTGCTGTGTAATATGATGGAACAATATAAATCATGTTTATTAATAATATTATTAATAACATTGATAAATAAAACCTGCTTCCAACATCTTCATGATGAATAGTTGGTTGTACTCATCCCAACTACATGCCGAAGTCACACATCACACCTAAACAGTTTGCACCCTACTCAGATTTATAAAGGACCAATCTTGTGATACAAAATGTACAGTATATTGTGATGAATTGCCTGAGAAGGACTCATATATATATTGTTACCTGCTATATACACTTTCTGTGTGATCTCCAGTTTGGTTCCCAACCCAACTCCGTCCTGCCCATGAGCAGTTTGTATATGACAGCAGTATGTGCCGGAGTCGTTCTCTGTCACGTTGGCAATAGTCAATATAAAATATCTCTCACAGCACGGTGATTCTGATTCAGTTGAGCTAGAACCTCGGTGAGTAGTTTTAATTCTGCCATTGGAATGGTTTGGATCAGTAAGAGGCAAGCTGTTATCGCAGCCTCGGGTCCATTTTGCAGTATAGGAGGGTGAATCGTAGACAAAGCTACAAGTGATGGCGGCTGACTGTCCAGGTTCTGCTGCTATCACCTCCGGTTGTTTGACATCCAGAACTGTTTTACTGGCTATTGAAAAGCAAAAAAGAGAAATGACGTGTGGGTAAATCCAAAATCTGACATTAGTTTCTACTACCAAAATCAATTGGGCTCTATTATCCCTCCTTATATAAAGAAAAAGGTGAAAAAACACACTCAGAGAAATAAAAAGTCTGACATTGTTCACCTTCTTCTGACTAGTTGCTTGGCCATCTTTAGTTTTAAAGTACTAAAGCCATAGGCAGCCCAGAAGCAAATGGTATACTTCTTATTTCTGTGTTTTTTTAACTTTTCTTAATTTTATTTTAAGTTTTTTTTTTCAACTTTTGCACAGAAATAGCAGAGCTTAGCCTATATACCTGACCTGAACAGACAATAGACAATGAGGTATATAGACTAGCAATCAAGGGGAGTTGTTGAATTTGAGCCTAGACAGGGTAAAATCTCTGTCATTTTTTAATTGCTGTATTTGTCCCTATTCATGAGATTTCAAGCCAATCGCCATAACCTTATATTAGCTTTAGCATGTTAAAGTGGAACTCACCTGTCTCTGTTCCGTTGCAGGCCCCAGCATCTCCTTCTTTGGTTCAATCTTCGAGCATCCTTATTGGCCAGGCCAGGACGATGTAACCCCTGTGCAGGTGCAGGAGCTCAGGGCTTCATTCAATCCCAGCATTTGCAGGGAAAGCTGAAAGTTTTTTTTGTAGAATTTCTACAATAAATCCCTGCCTGGTCGCACAGAACATTTCAATATTTTTAAATTTGCAGCTATCTTTTAAATAATGGCTGGTGCTCCTGCTTTCGTGTTATGGGGTTGACCCTGACAATGTTCTGTCTTCTACGGTAGTTGTTCTGCTGCATTATGCACAAGTGAATGTTTCAACAGAAATTGCAGGACATTGATGTTGTCAAAATGGAAAACCCACTCTGAGATTTGACATGCAGCAATCACTGGAGCACCATATCCAATTTTATTCTCTGGGCCTGATTTATTAAAGCTCTCTAAGACTGGAGACGGAGATTCCGCAAACCTGGAATGGATCTGGTCCAGGATTGAAAACATTTGCCATCTTCTAGCAAGTTATTTATAAAAAATCCATTGCAGATTTGCTGGATCACTCAGGCTCTCCCATGATAGTCTATCTTATCCAGTCTTAGAGAGCTTTAATAAATCAGATATTGAAGTGTCGGACAAAAAATAAAATCATTCTCAAACCTAATTACGTTTAATTTATTCTATTTAACCTCTTATAAAACATGTAACGGTATACCAGGAGTTTAAACAAGTGTCTGTTTTTACCCAAAATATAAATTTTTTTACATTGGATTTAATTAGCATGTTTGCTTAAATTTTTCAGGATTTATAAATTCATACGCAGCATTTTCCCCACAATTTGTTAAGGTGGGTAGGTCAAAGCTGTAGGCGGATGGTGGCCCTGTATTGTGGCCCAACTCTTCAGTAACCACCCCAAAAACAACTGGGTGGCTGGGGAGTACACTGATACATAACTGAAACCAATGTGAAAAATTTGTACATTTTGGATAAAAATTGGGTGAATCTTTGGCAAGAATATTTATAAATATATTTTATTGTGGCCATCAGATAAAACCGCTTCAGGGTTTTGTTGCTTCTTCCATCCTACTAGGAAAGTTTCTCCAGGGAATTGTCCCCATAATGGGTGGGAATTGAAGGATTGCTCTGGTCATAACTCCAAATCTTGGATTGTCTTTCGCCTTCTATTTTAGTGACATTGATCACCAGGAGAAATAAAGGGGGTAAATATTCCCAACCGGGCACAGACAGCAATAAAAGAGTCGACAGAGGACGTAGCCCTTTTCTACTTTATGCAAAACTTTAATAAATGTTACCTCTACATACACCTTAATTAAAGTGATATAATAAATTGTAAAAATTACAAAATAAAATTTGTATAAAAAAGCAACTATTTTATATTGTTTTAGGGTTTTTTGTTTGATTTGTTATTATCTTGTTTTAAAAATGAAAACATCAATGGTTGTACACATGGGGTACACTACATGTGGTTGTAGATAATCTGGAAAGTTTTTCGATGATATAAAACAAGAGGCTTTATTGAAGAAAAAAAATCTTAGTAAATTTACTCAAAATGCTAAACATATTACATTTTATTAGGCCTTTTTAGACAATTTAAGCAGGGACATGATACAAAATTAGCAAAGTTCATTTACCTTTTAGCTATCTAGGACAAATATATGATTGTAATATATATTACCTGCAGACATGTGTATGATCAGATTTGCGGTGAAGATGATCTTCCGAGTTAAAATCTCCATTTTGTTCAGATGAAGTACAATGACAAATTTGTAAGTAACAGTTCTCTATGCTGCTCTGTAACCGATACTGATCTCTTTACACTTAGCAGAGCTTGCTGGTGGGTTGGTGGCTTTGAGTTGAATTTTAGCTCATTACGGCCACCCCTGGCTGTTTGCTGTGTGTGTATTTTACTATGTGTGCTGCAAGGATAGGACAGTACAAAGAGAGATTAGTACAAAGAGTTCTGGGACTTTTCAAGTATTCATACATACAATTGTCATTTTTTTCTTACAAAATGAATATATACATCTATTCTTACATTATTTAGTACCTGAAAAGTCCAAGTTCTTGGTCACTCTTTTTATTGTTTGGAGGATTGTTCACTGATATATGTGAGACTGTATATGTTTTTTAAATTATTATTTTTTTTGCTACCCCAAAAGACAAAATAAGCTTCTTTTGGTACATTCTAAATATGCTACTAAGCTTATTTAATAGGGCCTAAAATTTGTATGACTTTGTATTAGAGAGGATAGGGAGGGCCGATGACCTGCTCTGTACTGAGCCCCTCCAGGCATACAGACCAAGTGCTGGGGAGAAGTATGGAGGAATAATCTGCAATGTGGGAGGGATACTTGAAAATAAATGGCTGGACTGGCACACATAGCTGTCATTGACTGATGTTAGCTTTCATGTCAGTCAATGGCTCTGTAATTGGTCTGTGCAATAGGTAAACTTTAAAAACTGCTACCCGGACAGACACACACCGGCCGCAGTGCAAAGATGTTTGTAAGTAAGTAGCTCCATGTTGTTTGTGCAAAAAGATTCCAGATTGTACTAATCATTCTCTTCTATGCCTATGTGTGAAAACATGCTGGATTTAAAATCAGTGTAAAGTGTGCAATAGGAAAATAAAGTACTTTGATTCCCACTGTGAAAACAATGCATAATATGGGCTTGTCCAGACCTCTCCTGGACCTGCTATGCACAGCTAGGTGTCCAGGATCATTTTCAGGTGTTTGCAAATGCTAATTCCAACATTTGCAACTTCCTGCATGGGCGTTTTTTAAAGCCTAATTTGAACAAATCAAAAAATTAGGCACTACATATAGTTACATAGCTAATCATGTTGAAAAAAGACATAAGTCCATTAAGTTCAACCACTAGGGTATTAAACATATCCCAGATAAAAAAAAAATACCCTTGGACTTAGGTACTAGGCATTTAAAAACACCTGCATTTAAAACAACTGTATAATGGCATTTTTGAACACTTCCCATTCAAGTCTATGAAAGTGGCAGAGGTAGCAAACCGCCCCTGGACATCGCCTCCTGCCGCCTGTCAAATTAAAGATAATGAACCTATAAGGTATATGTTACATTTTGCTCAAAGTGCTCAAAGACACTTAAAAAAAAACTCATATCTGAACAAGCTCTAACTGAACAAAAAAAGCATGTCCATACAAATATATTCACTGGATAAAAATGCGAATGAACCTAATGCCCTGCAAATAATACATTTGAAGCCTCCTACATAGAAGTGTGGTGGGTACGTTTTTTTAAGAAGCATAGATATTTGTTAAGGGCCATAGGAGGTGGATTAAAGCTCACAGACACATTTTCATATGTTAATAAATATAAATGTGCATTACATGCACTGAAATCAACACTTATCATGGCAGATCTTCAAACATCTCAAAATAGTATAAGGGGATCCCCACCTCTAGGGTTGCCTTTCTATAGAGTAACGCTTGGATCGCAGCTCTGATCCTGCTCATGTGGCTGACATCTCCTCAGGATGGTTGGAGAAGGTAGAAGTCTCAGGATTTTGGGTGCCAAAACATGGAAAACTTTATAGGTAAATAACATGCAAAAGATATGTTAAATGCATTGTGACAGGGTGTCCCAGGGGTTGACTAGGAAGGTCCTACATTGTGTTGATGTAGGAATGATTGGAATGCTGAGGCATTTTGCCTATTAATGGCTCCAGGAAATTAAATATTGTAATATTTTTGCCAGAAAGATGACTTGTTAGAGAAGTCAGGATTTCCCGGTGACTATGGGAAAGGGGATCGTGCCCATATGAGCATTTTAATAAGTTGACATGTCTTCTTGAATAGGTTGCTGACTTTTTGCAACAAGCAGTAAGCAGTATTTTAATAAGCTCTACCTCGTATTTATTAACTCCATTTTAATACGCTCTACCTCCTATTTATTAACTCCAGTCCAATGATTTTGCCTTGGATTAGATGATGTGATCAATCTGATGCAGACAGGAAGAAGCATTACTTCTTTTCTTCTCTTCCCGAGTGATCAGATTGCAACACTGGAGGTCCAAACACCTTTTTCTATTGAAGTAAGTTGTAGTTAGTGCATTGCAGTGTGTTTCTGTTTTCATGGAGATTTTGATGCATTGGTTCTGATTTATTAAAGTTCTCCAATGCTGGAGAAGATCCATTTTCATCAAACTGGGTGGTAAAGGAATAGATTTTATGAAAGTCATTTTCTATTTGTTTTCTATTTTAGGTTCTCATCAGCTCACTGATGAAAGTGTATGTTCTCCAGTATCCAGCTTTATCAGGTTCATTTATAAAAGAATTCATTGGAATGCAAAACACGTTAACGTCCAACCTGAACCCATAATCAAACAAGACAGTATTTTTAAAAATAACATTGTTTATTTAGAAAATGGAAAATAATCATAGCATGAAATACTAGGCAACTGGTAAAGCACAATAATAATAAATCAAAAAAGGCAAAGCAACAGGCCTTGCCTAACCCCCCTAGCGTTCTAATTCTGTCCGTATTTCTATGCAAAGAGCGTTAAATTTTTTTTGCATGGAAATTTATTTTACATTGTAGGCTAAAAAATCTTAGCCCTAACTCAATGAACTATGTCCAATATTTAATAAATGTAATATTAAACTTTAAAAAAAACACAATTCTGTTAAAAAAAATAGTGAAACGAGTAATATAATTGTACAGCAGCATGTAAAATATGAATATATAATATAATTATATATATATATATATATATATATATATATATTATAAGGATTTCCTTGTATTGAACTCAAAACAGCTATTTTTTAAATTTCCCACCGATTCTCATGCCTGCACCGACGTCACCCGGAAACCCCCAGAGTAAGTCTCTGCATTCACCGGCTGGAAATTGGAGGAGGAGGACGTGTCCCCAGAACCTGCTGGGACCAGCAGGATGCCGGGGGACCTGACGGAGCAAGGTAAGTTTTTTTTAAGTTTAAAGTGACCCCAAGTGTAACTCGGATTTACCACTTTTTGTATGGTAAATCCACCCCAAGTCACACTCAGGAATACCACTAAGGGGGTTAATCAAACAACACATATTGAGCCTGATTTATTAAAGTTCTCCAAGGCTGGAGAGGATCCTCTTTCATCAGTGGATCAGCAAATCTGGAAAGGATCTGGTCCAGGATTCAAAACATTTGCTAGCAAATAGCAATTGACTTTGAAGAAATCATTTCCAAGTTTCCTTTACATTCACATATCAACCTGATTCCTTTTACAATTTACTTTGTTCATTTTTTGGTGTATTGGGCATGTTTATCCCCATTCAGTAACCACTCAGACGCCAGGAATTACATCATTTTATTATGACGGAGATACCATCGTGGTACAGGAAGTAAAGTTTGTGGATCATGCCTAGACAAAGATGGCTCTGGACTTCTGAAGAGTAAAGCAGGTACAGTAATGAGGTGATGAGGGTAGCGGATCTGATGAAAGCTTCACTTTAACAAGTTCTCTTTATTATGATGCCCAGTAGGATACTGAGGATAAAGAGACAGACGATTCGTAATGATTCCATTACATAGAATATAATATTGCAGCCTTGATCTGTACAATAGAGAAGGGTAGAAATAAATTACTGGTCGGCACAAGCTTCACATGTGTATTGAGAATACTGATGAAAGTAAGTGATGGTGCAAAAGATTACATTATATAACAAACTTTTAAACATGGGGGCCCTTGAAATAACTTACAAGGTCTTCAGATAATTCTTACATAATTATTACATCTACAGCTCACAGTACATTAGTGTGATGGTCAGTGGGAAGAATGTTTCCTACATTGCTGGTCAATGGAAATAATAGTATATAGAGAGTCAAAAAGATCATTGGTGTCATTTAAACAGATCTGAGAAGCACAATTTTCACATTGCTTAAGGAATCCCTAGCACACTCTGCAGGAACCCAGAATGTGCTGGGGATTCCTCGAGCAATGTGAAATTCAAGGCAGAAATTGGAACCAATTTTAGGCAATAATCTACCAAACATTTCCACTGATAACAATAAAACAAATCATTACAATAAAGTGTGTCTAAACCCCTCCACCTGATAGTCCTAGGAATAACACATTTCCTATCCTATGGTTGTCCACATTGCCTATTCTGCTGTATCTTTGAATTGAGAGATGGTTGTCCCCTAGACTGGACTTCAAACGCTTACTTTCTACAGGTATGGTATAATTAGTAGTTTTAAACTTGTTGATAAATTAGCTTCCAGAAATGTTTTTTTTTTAATTTGCCACAGTATAAAGTATATGAAAAATGAATATTTAACAAAATGGAAAATTTATAGAAAAGTTACCTGTTAACATTTAAATGTATTTTGAAAGATTAAATAAAATTAGACCAAAGCTGTCACAGGTTCCCTTTATTAGTGGTAGCAGGAGACTGAGAATATTATTATAAATATTACACACTATTTACATAGTGCCGACATATTATGCAGCGCTGTACAAAGTCCATAGTCATGTCACTAGCTGTCGCTCAAAGGAGCTCAAAATCTAATGTCCCTACCATAGTCATATGTCATTATTACAGTCTAGGGTCAATAAGGGGGGGAGTCAATTAACCTAACTGCATGTTTCTAGTGTATGTACTATGCAGATAGTGTCCTGGCCGAGATTCCAGCCTGGCCTGCAAAGGCCAGAGTACTTACCTCCCAGCCATAATGTATCCAAAGACACCTAGGGCAACGTGACTTCCGCCTCTGTATACATTACATTTACCTCTGTAGACATTATTTGAAGCAGAATGGAAATTGTTTTTGTAATTGAAAGATCAACTTTGGGTGATGTACACTTAAAAAAAAAAGTAACGTGCTCGCTTGTGACATCATGGAAATTGTGGTCACACCTGCCTGCTGGCCACTAGGTAGATCTCCCGTCCCCATCTCACAAACTCACATTGTGGTGTTGCATATTCATGAACTACTTACTAGCCAGATGGTTTAAAACCCACAAAAAATAGCGAGTAAAAGATATGAAGGTGCAGAGTTATAGCAGCAGAGTAATAGAACGTATTTATCCTTCATGGGACAAGAAGGGGGGAGTTATCACCTTACCTTAAATATAGCCCAAATCTGTTGATTTTATAGCAGCTGTAGCTATTAAAATAAAACCCGTGAGTAAATCTTAAAGTTCATGCATGCTGAATAAACTTTGTGGTGATGTTACATGTGAACTTCATACTAGGCCTGATTTGTTGCAGCAAGATTGGAGAAGATAGACTTTCATGGGAAAACCTGGGTGATCCAGCAAAACTAGAATGGATTTCTTCAAATCTATTTGTTATTAGTTGGCTAATGTTTTCAATTTGTTTCAGGTTTGTTTTATCATCCAGGTTCACTCATGATAGTTTATCCTCTCCAGTCTAGAAAAACATTAATAAATCAGGTCCACTGGCCTCTTGTATGCAATGTCTGAAAATGGGAAATTGTGGAGAAGGTAGTTTCACAAATTTAGGTGTATACTGACCACCACATGTGAAGAATTACATCGTCACTGATCAGCAATGTACATAAAACTTTTCCACACTAACCTCCAGCGTAAATACTTACTTCCACACTGACCACCATTGTAAAGCATTACGTCCACACTGACCACAAGTTTATTTTATTAAGTCTACACTGACCACCACTGAAAAGAATCACATTTACATTGACCCCTTTTGTCAAGAATCAAATCTGCACTGACCACAAGTCTATTTTTATGTCTACACTCGCCACCACTGAAAATAATTACTTTTACATTGACCCCTATAGTAAAGAATTATATCTATATTCACTATTGTTGTAATGAATCACATCTACATGGACAACTATTGTAAATAATTACTTCTACATTGACCATTATTGTAAAGAATTACATCTAAATTCACTCAAATTGTAAATATTCATATCTACATTGACCTCTACAGTAAATAATAAATATTGACCATTATTGTAAAGAATTACATATACATTTGCTACTATTGTAAAAAAAAATATCTACATCAACCTCTGTTGTGAAGAACGTCAACCACATTACCATTGACCATTATTGTAAAAAATTACATCTACGTTGATACCCATTGTAAAGAATTACATCTACATTCACCACTACTGTAAATATTCATATATACATTGACCTCTATTTTGAAGAATTACATCTACATTCACCACTGTTGTAAGGAATCACATCATTTTTGTAAGTTAGGCTCTATACATAACCTTTGTATAGGCTGACATAGCAAAATGCACAGTGGTATTGGCAGGATATCATCTTAGAATAGATTTACACAGCTCAGTATGAAAGCTATTGGTTTTAGTCTGGGTTGCCAATGAATGACTACTGTCTAAAGCTGACACCCTGCTTTGGTCATAGTGGTCACATATTCCAGTAATGTTACAGATATGGAAAACTTTTCCACATGTACTTCACACATACATCAACACGAAATATCAGCTTCATCCTTCATTCTTTGTAATACCCCATACTTATAGAGTCATTTGAAGGGTCATTAATAGTAAATCTTTCCCCATTCTTGTGCTCTGGGCTTTATTATTATTAAGTATGAATGAGAACTGTTAGAAATTACTTTGTGTTGGCATGTTTTGCAATCCAATGCAGAGTTTTTTAAACAGAAGTTGCTAGATGTTCCTTGAGCAATAAGAAATGTGTATCTCTCAGGTGGGTTTAGGTGACACCTATGATAATTGTGTCTGTTTGTAAGGGTGATATTGTAAGAGGCATTCATCCTCCTGACCACTACACTAATGTACTGTGAGCCGTGGATATAATAATTGTAAAAGGGAATCCCTGAAGATCCGACATTTATTTCAAGGGTTCCTCCATGTTAAAAAGATTGAGAGAAACACTGATCTAATGTGTACTAAGAAACATGTAGTGTTCCAGTATAAGCCGGTGTGTTTTACTTAATCTTTTTAAAGTAAAATATTATACAGAACAAAGGATTACGAGGGCTTTCTAGTTTAGCCAAAGATTTAGCACAGCAAAAACTGCATACTTTTGGCTTTCTTTTGTCTAAATAAATCCTGGGATAGAGCTTTATGGTATAGGAGGGAGAGGAATCCCTGAACTGTATCATTTACCAGTGACCAAGTAAATTTCAGCTTAAGCTTTTGAGCCCTGTTGTTTTTGATGTACAACAGAGAAGCAAAGAAGACACTGACTAAATGAAAATTACAACATTTTTCTGTACAGTAGTTCATATTTATGTGGTTAAAAATATAAATATTTATGACGTAATTTAAATGTATTTTTTAGTCCTGATTTAAATAAATAAATATTCTGTATACCCCCTGCCGAGTTGCTGCTGGCACTGGAAGCAGGGAAAATGGAGCTGGTCTGTTTGGCCAGGGCAGCAGGTGGATCTCGCAGTCTGGAAGTGGGAGCAGGTAGAGTTTAGAGAAGTGCTTCCCAACCAGGTTCTTCCAGACGTTGTTAGGGGTTCCTCATGCAATGCACAATGTGTGTCAGCTTTACTGACACCGATGTCTTCTGTAGCTATCCATATGGATGAAATGACCGCCAAGCTAATGTACTGTTGATGTAATTATTTTAGCAAGGGTTTCTTGAAGACCTAAAAGTTATTTTTAGAAATCCTCCTTAAAAAAGAAAGCCTGGCCTAGAAAATTATTTGAACACCTCACTTTATATAATACTATAAAAACTTTTTTGGACCAGAGACACTTTATTGTAACCAGCGTAATCACTCCTACAAATACAGCAAAGGAGTCCTAATTAGAGATCACCCCAACATCTTCATGAAGAAGTCTCGGGTGTATGCCAAATATCCCAAATACATGCCGAAGTCACACATCACACCAAGCTGCCTCTGAACACTTTGGTCCTAACTCAGATCTATAAAGAACCAAGTCTGGGATACAAAATGTACAGTATATGGTGATGAATAGCATGAGAAGGATTTTTTATAATCTGTTACCTGCTACAAATGGACTTGGTGTAACCTCCAGTCTGGTTCCTGGGCCATGTCCGCCGAGCCCATGAGCCGTCTGTATATGACAGCAGTATATTCCGGAGTCGTTCTCTGTCAAGTTGTTGATAGTCAATGTAGAAAATCTCTCACAGCACGGTGTTTCTGTTTTTGTTTTTCTAGAAAACTGTACATCTGTATTATTAATTCTGCCATTGTAACATGTTTCATCAGCAAGCGACACACTGTGATTGCAGCCTCGGGTCCATATTGCAGTATAAGAGGGCGAATCATGGACAAAGCTACAAGTGATGATCACTGACTGTCCAGCTTTGGCTGTTATGAACCCCGCTTGTCTGACATCCAGAAATGTTTTGATACCTATTAAAAAGCAAAATGAAAAGTGAATTATGGGCCGAATCTGGACACATTATAATATATATATATATCCCGGAACCAGATACTCCAGCCTGTTTATAACAGCCTCAGTGAACATCATTACATATAATTAATTGGCTTCCCTAAAGAAATCCAAATTATCATATGACACAATGGATCCGATAAAATAAAGCTCTCCAAGGCTGGGGAGGATAGACTTTCATCAGTGAGCCTGGGTGAGCCAGCAAACCTGTAATGGATCTGGTCCAGCATTGAAAAAAATGCTAACAGATAGCAAATGACTTTTAAGAAATCCAATCCAGGTTTGTTGGCTTACCCAGCTTCACTGATAAAAGTGTATCTTCTCTAGCCTTGGAGAGTTTTATTAAATCAGTGTTAAACTAAGAATGGCTCCTAAAAGGGATTAATGACTAGTTACTGATCTTTATATTTTACATCTATCCCTAGCCTCAGCCCCATATAATTCTAAGCTTTGTTCTCGAATACAATGCAATATGATGGTTACAGAGTTACATGTAGTGGAATTCATATATATATATAAGCGGTGTTTTGATTTTCACATAAAAATAATATAATAAAACCTATAATATAATAATATAATATCAAACCTCAATTACCTTTATTCTATTTAATTATTTTATTTAAACTTTTATTAGCATTAGTAATATAAATCAGTCCTACTGAATAACTTCTTCCCTTTCTACCCTTGGCATTTCCCTTTTTTTTTACATTTATAAATGTTTTCACTCAACTTTTAATAAAATCTAAACATTATTCACAGCACTAAATAAAAAAGTGTAAATAAACTTTTTTAATTCTCATGCATATTTTTTTTATTTTGAATCATTGCTAATCTTTGGGGAAAACATTTAAAAATAGACCCTAATGTGGATAGCACAGTGGGCATCTAGTTTAAAACCATTTGAGACAAATGATTCCCTCACCACCTTAAATATACAACAACAAACAAAATTTCTCCAAAGTGAAAAATATTGACCCCAAACAAGTGTCCCCATTGGAGGATTGCTCTGATGACAACACAAAAGGTTGCATTTTCTTCCTAATGTCTTCTTTTTGAATTGATCACAAGGAGTAATAAAGGGGTGAATATTCTGAGCAGATAACAATAAAAAATTGAAGATCTAACTTTATTCAAAATCCTGCACCATTCAATATTCCTTCATTATAGTCATATAATAAATGGTATAAATACATACACCTGTATATATTACAAGGTAAAATTTGTATAAACAAATACTTATTTGAAAACTAATATTTAATATTACATTTTTAAAAAACTATTTTGGTTTGATTTGTTTAGGTTTTGATTTTGTCTTTTCTTAATAAAACATTAAAACATTAGCTACAAATATATAAATCTTAGAGATTTTTAGATGATGTAAAACAAAAAGCTTCATTGTAAAAATAAAATCTAATATCTGAAAGGATATAAGGTGTTTCAGACCATAAAGGCAGGGATATAATATAAAAAATGCAAGAACTGGGGGTCCGTTCAGACTTGGGGGAAAACGGGAAATCAAGTGCAAAACTTGATTTCACATGTGATATTGTACATTACTCTGCATTACATTACCATTATAACGAATGGGCTGGAAACACACCAAAAAAATGGACATGCGCCATAGTTACCAATGAAGTGTACCATGTTGCCACCCTGCCAGAAATGTATATTGGAGCATTGTTGCCTTGATGTGTGAATCAAAATAAATAGAATTATGTGAAAAAAGAATAAAAATCATAGCTAACATGTGTTGAAGTAACATGTGTGTGCCATGTATGTCCCATTACCGCAATGCACTCGCTCCTCTGTAAGCGTTTAAATGAAACCCTATGAAT
The DNA here is from genome assembly GCF_032062135.1 of Pyxicephalus adspersus. Taxonomy (NCBI): domain Eukaryota; kingdom Metazoa; phylum Chordata; class Amphibia; order Anura; family Pyxicephalidae; genus Pyxicephalus; species Pyxicephalus adspersus. Next base: position 11,492,809 of record NC_092871.1, read on the forward strand.
TCTTAGAAAAATTTTTTTTTAATTCTGTAAACCCAAAATCTATGGTTTAAAATGATTTTCATGACGTTTGCACTTTTTGTTTTAACCAAAGGTTTTTTGAAGAGATTCTCTAAAAAAATTCATCACACTCGGCAAAGTTCATTTATTTCAAGCTGTTCGAGGCAAATATAAGGTCATATTGTATTACCTGCAGGCATCACAATGATCAGATGTGTGATGAAGATGATCTTCAGAGCTGAAATCTTTTTGTTCATTTTGTTCAGATGTCAATGTGCAGATGAAGTACAATGAGAAGAAATAGTTTCACCGTGTTCCTCTGTAACTAATACTGATCTCTTTACAGTTCATACAGCTTTACGGCTCATACAGCTCATCACGGCCACTTCTGGCTGTTTGCTGCATGTGCCCTCCTACTATAGCAAAGTCAAAGAAACTGTAACTTTTCAGGTACCAAAAAAAGAATTACATACTGTATTTGTACATACAATCATCATGATAATTGTAAAATCTATTCACACATATATCAGTAAATTCATTTTTCAGACAATATTTCACGGAAATATGTGAGAATATAAGTTTTTTGTCAGTGTTCTCTCCAGCTGCTTTTAGCTAGGTGCACCACCCTGCACTTTTCAGTAACCACCAGGCTGTTTTTGGGTGGTTACTAAAGAATTAGGACACAATACAGGGGCCACTACTGGCCTGCAGCTTCTGCCCACCCAGCTTAAAAAAATATCTGGGGAGGCAAGTGTAGGAGATGAAAGTTCCAAATACTAGCTGGTCAGTGGTGTTTCATACTACTTATAGTAGCACTAAATGTGAGGATCATTGGGATCTCTTTCAGAGAGTAATTAACCAATCTTACACTGATTAAATTAGCGCACGTCTGATCATCTAACTCTCGGGACTGTTGGAGGGAATATAGAATTTTGGGAACAACATACTATGGCCAGCCCATTCTGTCTTCTGAAATCATCACTATTTCCCACCACTACATATCTCCCATCCTATTGTGTGTAAAATTCCCCTACCTACTAGATTGTAAGCTCTTCGGGGCAGGGTCCTCTCCTCCAATATCTCTGTCTGTTTCTGTCTGTCATTTGCAATCCCTATTTAATGTACAGTGCTGCGTAATCTGTTGGCGCTATATAAATCCTGTTTATTATTAATAATAATATGGCAGTGCAACTCAGTCTTTTCCTTTTGGAAACAAGTCTTTACACCAGAAATGGCTAAATTTCACCTTTACTACTCACCTTTAATGCTCATAATTAATATAAACAATATACTAAAGAAAAGGGGTTTGGTTGCATCATCGAAAATGTGTTCTTGATTCATAGACATACCATCGTGTTATTCAGTTCTTTCTAACATTTTTTGTGAATACCTGGAAACCAGACTGGCATTTACTAAGTCTTTATTGCCTTTGTTGTTTCTTCCCTTTCCCTCTTCATTCCTTTGTTTCTCTTCTCACTTCACTAATACATCGTAACGAGTGACCAGCAATGGCCACCTTCTTTCTGACAGATTGAATTGTACTCATTTTACTGTAATTCTCTGTAATGCCCCCTTCATGAAACATACATTGCTGTACTAAGGATGAGCAGAAGGGTAGTGCCGCATTCCAGGATCACCAGATTACCCCACATTTGTTGCTATATAAAGTTTTTGGGTAGACTGGGGTACTTTAGCAATGCCAGTATGAGCACAAATACTATACTGCCTGTACACTATTTTTATTTATTTTAATTTCTCTTTAAGAATAAGAATTTCAGTGTTTGTTACAACTTGTATATACAACTTTTGTTTTATAAAAAAGCATGTGATACAGAACAAAGAATTGCTAGAGCACTCGAGGTTAGCAAACCAAAAACTGCTTACTTTTGAATGGCTTTTTGTCTGCAGTGGAGCTACATGGCAGGAGAGAGAGGAGTCACTGAGCCGAATCACATAGCAATGACCATACAATTCAGCTTGAACTTTGCTCGTCATTGGCTACATTTAAAATATAAAATATTGATATGCGGTAGCTAATATTTATGTGATCACAAATATATATTTTGTATTTTTTAGTCCTGACCTAAACAAATAAAATTTCTATATACTCCCTGATGAGCCACTGTCTGGAGTGGGGAGTAAAGGGGAGTAGGCTGCTAAATCACTGCGGGAAGTGGGAGCAATTAGAGCTTGATATGAGCTGGAGCTAGAGAATGATATGTACACCTTTTTCTTTGGATTTGATATTCCTTAGTCGTATTAGAGAGATATACCTTAATGTCAACAACACCCATTCCAGCTGGGCAGCTAAGAACCCATAATTAAAGCATAATTAAAGCCCACCTCCAACATGATGATGAATATTTGGTTGTACACATCCCAAATACATGCCAAAGACACACATCACACCCAGGTGCCTCTGAACTCTTTGGACCCTATCATGAATAGCATGAGAAGAACTCACTGATAATGTGTTACCTGCTATGTACATTTTCGGTGTGACCTCCAGTCTGGTTCCCGACCCAACTCCGTCATACCGTGAGCAGTCTGTATATGTGCCGTTCTCTGTCAAGTTGGCGATAGCCAATATAGAATATCTCTCACAGCACGGTGTTTCTGAGGCAGTTGATTTTCCAGGAGACTGTACATCATTATTATTATTTCTGCCATTGTAACATGTTATGAGCTCTGGTTGACCGACATACAGAACTGTTTTGCTATCTATTAAAAAGCAGAGTGATAAATTAATTATGGGTTCAATTTGAACACATCCTAATATACATTATATCTTGGAACCAGATACTTTAGTCTATTTATAACTGCCACAGGTGATATAGACATTACATTTTTTGTTCTTGCATTGGCAGCCAATTTATTTTATATTATATTTTTATAGTTTTATTATATTATATTATGTTATATTATATTATTACATTATAGAGAAATGCAACGTATCACATGATGCAAAACCTGTTAATGCAATGCACAAAGAAAATATTTGGCTAAGGGCCCTAAAAAAATACAATTGAGACATGTTATTAGGTAAAATAGATTTTGGCCTCAGGATGTTGTTAAAGGATATCCACTATTCACAGATTTTTGGAATACTTTATACATCCATCCCCAGACTTAGTTCATATCATTCCAAAATTTGTTCCTAATACAAATTTTCTTCTTTTCAATAAAATGTATTTCTTCTAATTCAAAAAAAAGTATAGCAAGTTTTTGGATCTGCACATAATGTGCACATAAAAGCATTTTACTTAATTAAAGGCCTTTTCCAACCTTATGTTTAGTATTAAGTTTTAGATCTTCCCTTCATCTACTAATCTCCTAAATCAGGGCTGTCAACATTTATTGAAAAAACTGAGGACATTTTTTCTCTCATTAGATATAAACCCTTTTCATATGGAAACAAAGAGGTCTTGCTTCACATTTAATCTGGAACAAGCTTATATTACAGAAAGAGGCATTTTTTTTTTATTAAGAAAAAAATCCTATCCCTCTTTCTCTATTTGTAGCCTTCTGAGTTAAATTTCAATGGTAACCTGTTTGCACGGACTAACAATAACAATAACAATATTCTATGGAAATCCAACCATTCAAGTGCATGCCTTGGAGTAGCAAGGAAAAGTACAGCTGTAGTTTAGCTGTAGTGTAGCTGTAGGGAGTGCTGGAAATTCCAGACGCGGTCAATGCGGGGCTAAATCTTATGAGTGGCCCATCGCTGGAACTCCCTCTTCATTGAAATAGCGCCGCTACTAAAATTACTGGCATTATTTGGGTATATAAAACAGTCCAATGCGGGGCCAGGCATAGGCAGAGAGCCCGCTGGCCTAGAAACGTGAGTAATGCCGGGAATCGTATTAGCAGCGCTATTTCAATGCAGCGGCGGGCCAGCTGCAGATCATACTTAGCATTCCTTTGGGGGCCAAAAAAAGGACATTGAGGGACATATTTGGCCAGAGTTTGACAGCCCTATCCTAAATGATAAACAAAACATAGCTATGCTCATTTTACACTATATGAATATGTGGTATTAGGGTACATGCAATAAAATGCCATAACTGAGGGCTCATTTAGACTTTGGGGTCCTGGTGGGTTTCTTTAATGCAAAGTGTATTTTTTGTGCATTACATGCACTAACGAGAGTAAAATTGACTACTGAAATATAATGAATAGCATGGTAACAAAAAAATGGACATGCACCATATTTAGCAATGAAGGGTACCAAATTGATGACCGGGTAGCTCCTATGACCCCAGTCCTTTCCATAGCCACCCCAGCCAACTACCATCACCTCTCCAACCCCTTCGAATATTACAAACAACTGTATTTTTTAAACAACACACCACTGATATTTTTGGTCCCCAGGCGCACCCCCCAAGCTCCCCACTGTCCAACAGTTGCCACAAAACTTGCCTTCACCATGGACACCAACACACTGATAAGTCCCTTTACCAACATTCCATAATCAACCAGACCCTGCCTTCCCTGTACCGCAACCGTCACAACCCAACCAAACTTATTAGGAGACAAACTACCCAATGTTCAGGGTGGGCGGATGGGCAGTAAGCTTACTGCCATCTACTACTGCCCCCCTATTTCTGCCCAACCCTTTTTAACTCCTCCGCCATCTCTCCACCCTATCACCCCACCATCACCCAAAACCATTCTCTTCCTGACTTAGCCCTTATATGAGTGGTTCCCATTAGCACTCAGCCATGAGGCCCCTGCGCCTATGCTTTCTTTTTTCTTGTTGGCTCCAGGTCTGCCTTGTTGTGTCATCCTGCCAGAAATGTATATTGGAGTGTCATTGCCTTGGTGCTTTGAGGTGTGAATCAATATAAAAAAATCACATCAATAAAAAATAAATACCTGTATAATGTTAATGTGCCTTAAAGTAGCATGTGTCCCATTACCACAATGCATTGCCCTGTAAATGTTTGAATGGGACCTTGGAAAACTAAATAAAAATCTGGAATCCCCAAAAATCTATTGTTTAGAATGTTTGGCATCACAACCTATGTGCTTTTTTTTAACCAAAAGTTTTTTGAAGAGATTCTGTGTGTCCCCCAAAAACCACTAAGCCACAATTCCAACACAGATAATACCTAAACTTAAATCAGCAAAGCTTCAAACTGTCCGAGGCAAATATATGGTGCTAATATATTATCTGCTGGCATGAGGATTCTCAGATGTGTGATGAAGGTGGGCTCCAAATCTCCATTTTCTTCAGGTGACAACATGCAGATGAAGTACAATGACAAGTTTGTTCCAAGAAATAGTTGCACCGTCTGTAACTGATCTCTTTACACTTAGCAGAGGCTGCTGGTGGGTTGGTGTTAAGTTTAAATCCAACTAATCATGACCACCCCCAGCTGTGTGCCCTCCTTCTATGTATGCTACAAGGATAACACAGAACAAAGAGAAACAAATAACTGGGACTAGCAAAAAAGCATATTTGTACACACAATCATCATTTTTTGTTACACAATAAGATTTTAAAAAAATGATATTCTCACATATATTGGTGAATACATTTTTGTGAGATTTACTCACTGATATGTTTGAGAATATATGTTGCTATCCTTTTTTGTAAGTAAAGAATGACAAATAGATAAACACTCTTTTTTATTTGGTACCCTAAAAGTCCCAATCCCAGACTCTTTTTGTTCTATTTGGGGATGTGGTCCCTATATTCACTTGATTTAACACATTTGTAAGAGCATGTTCAGCCTGCCAGTTTAAAAACAAAGCAGAAGCCAGAAGTAGTAACAGACAGTAATCACTAGGCATTTGCACATGTGTAAGCAGTTGAAAAGCAGCGTTCTTATTTGTTATTTTTTTATTCTGTTTATTGACTACTTGAAAATAATTAAATTAATATGCATACATATTTGTAAGCACCACCAATTCTGGAGTCATCATGCACAGCGAACCACCCTTGGACATATGCATGCATTGAGCATTTAAAAATGCACAACAGCACTGCAATCCTATGGATAATTATTGCATATATTCAGTCCAATGTTAAATATTTCTTGCAAGATATTTAGAATGGTAAAACTGCTAGCAAAAAAACCCAGTCTGAAATCACTCCTAAACTTAAAGTAGGATAGGACAAGGAAGACGACCTGCAGTGTACTTACCCCATTCAGGCACCGCAGACCAAGTGCCCAGGTGAAGCATAAAAAAAATGAAATGTGGAGGGGGTATTTTAAAACAAATTGCCTGGAACACATAATTGTCAATGGCTGATGTCTGCGGTATGTCATTCAGTGACTCTGTGATTGGTCTGTGCAGGGGGAGAACTTTAAAACTGTTTCCAGGTCAGACACGCATCAGATTTTTGTCACTGAGGTGGTGCAACCGTTATCAGTACTAAGGTGGGGCAACCGTTATGAGTACTAAGGTGGTACCATCCTTCAAGTGGTAAAGACTAAAGAGTAAACCTGCAGCCTTCTGGGATACTTGGGTCATATATCCTAGGAGGCCTAAAGAGGAAATAAACTCAAAACTACCCAAAACAATAGAAATCCCACCTTCAATCGCGCAGAGCAGTCGATCCATCATGAGGTTTCTTCCATCGGGTCCCACGTCATCCCAGTGTCCATACTGAGGCCAGCGTAGAGGGAGTGCCAGGCGCCGCCATCTTCTCCTTTCTTCTTTCTTGTTCTTCTTCTTACGTCACCCAATGCAAGATCGGGTGAGGTAGCTCGGGAAAAGAACTTGCCAATCTCACTGCGCATGCATGAGATCGGCAATTTTTTCCCTTTTGATGAAAGCGCTCCTTCTGTGCTTGATCAGCACTTGTTTATTTACATTTGTAGTAAGCCAAGTCCCCAGATTTCACACAAGTGCAGTGCAGGATGACAGTATCAAGATCCCCAAAGAAAGAAGATGGCAATGGGAACATAACAGGGAGCCCCCGAAAGAAGACAGAAGCCTTAAGTACACAAATCAAAGGCTTTCAACAATGAAAGGTAAGTGATTGTTTTAATGCAAGTTCTGCTTTAAGAGTACAGTGAAAGCTTTTACACATAAATTCCATTTATAAAATATGTAAAATGCACTTATTATCTAATAGGAATATTTTTGTTGAGCGGTCTGATGACAGGATCACTCTAATATATATCTATAACATAGTTTCTCAATAAAAGCATTAGTTTCATGTTTGACTGAAGCATACCATTCAGATTCTCTGACTTACTTCTCTTCCTGAAAAGGAAAACCCCTAGCAACAAAACTACAAACAATTCAGACTTTTTATTTATTTATTTTTACTTAAAATCTTCAACTAGTAAAGCAAACAGCAAGAAATTTAAAAGACCTACATAAAACATGGAATAATAAGTAATATTATATGACTTGTTACCTTCTATGAAGCTGTGCAGACAGAAACAAGGGCCAGTATAAGTAATACAAATTGTATAATATCTAAATTACTACTACATAATTCGATAACAAGAATCAATAGGAAAGAGGATCCTGCCCATATGAGCTTACATTTTACAGGTTCTTGGAACTTTTAATAAATTTGCATGTTTTCATGAATACGATGGTGACGTTTCCCAAGATGCATTATAAAAACATTTTACGCTCTACCGCTTATTTAAAAGCTCCATATAGTTTGCCTTGGATGAGATAATGATGAGATGAGATGTCCGCTGCAAGCTGGAAGATGCATTCCCTCATTTTTCTCTCCCGCAGTGATCAAACATGGAAGGCCAAAACACATTTCTCCATTGAGGTAAGTTGTAGTAAAGTTATATGTGTTAGTGAATTGTGGTGCAAGTTTCTTTTTTTTAGACATTTGATACATTGCCAGACCATTTATTGGAACACAACACGTTAGAGCCCAACTCAACCCAAAATCGAACAAAGCAATGTTATTTAGAGAATTGGTAAGAATGTTAGGCAAAATTCAAAAAGAATAAATCAAAAAGGGAAAAGCAATAGGACATTGTATCGGCTTTATCATACAAACCACATTATCCAAGCTATTTATAGCACGAGAAGAACAAGGCAAATTTTTATAGCATTCAAGCACAAATATTCACCACCTACTTCCTGTGACTACAAGAACTGCACCAGACACAAGGATTGACATATTTGTATATTGTCTGAGATACCATCGGGGTCCAGGAATTTAATGCCAATCCTGGTGATACCTATACAGGGATGGATTTGGACTTTTGAAGAAAAAAGCAGAAGAAGGCAGATGTTGGGGGTGGTAGATTGGATAATGGGTCAGCTTAACAAGATTTCTTTATTGTGATGGCCAGAAGGACACTGAGGATGATGAGACAGATGATACGGAATATTTCCATTACATTTTGTAGAATATTGGTGCCTTGCGGTGCACTACATTCTCGATCTGTAGAATAGACAAGGGTAGAGGTAAATAACTAGCTAGCATGAAATGTAGAGAATCATTTGTATTGAGGATTTGCAGACTGATGAAAGCAAGTGGTGGTGCAAAACTTCAATGAGTTCAGTTATAACATTGGTTAATTATTTCCACATTGTGAATTAAAAAAAACTCAAAGTAAGAGCCAACCAGTGTAATATGGGATCCAACATTAAACAATACCATACATTTTCACTGATAACACAAAAAAGATTTGTATAAACCCAAAAACAGAATTATGCCATACTGCAGCTTACCAGTCTGTAGGTGTGGTGGTTGCATTAGAATTTTTTGTGGGTTTTTCCCAATTTATTTAACCTGATAGTCCAGAGAATAATGCTTTTTATGCCCTGAGCTACACAGCCTCCTCCATCTTTGGAAAGCCATGGATGTCACCTAAACTGGACCTCAAACATCCCAACCTATAATAATTTCCTGTAAACAGGGGATGATTGGATTAGAAGCTTGCATTGATAATATAAGATTGAGTTTCTTTATGTCCAGGAATTGACAAGGACACAGCATTTCTGACCCAATCAACAGCTATATTCTTCTACGTGCTGGAAATGATCTAACCCTTGACATCTATGGACTAGTAGGCTGACATATATTACATTTTCCTTCTAGGGTTCCGCTGTCCTTTAAACCTAATTGGCTTCTAGGATTTTACCATTCTTGGTTTATCCATCTACCATTTTAGTTACAGTATCTAAGAATTTGCTTTTGATTGATTTGATTTTACACAAAAAGGGGGATATATAAGAAAAGTATATTATTATAAAAAGTTATAAAATTAGAACAAAGCTATCATCTAGGTTCCCTTTAATACTCAGTGATCGCAGGAGACGGAGACCCAAACTGGGAATATTGAAATATATCCGGTGACACCTAGGGCCATGAGGCACCCAACATTATTTAATTCACACATCAACATGAAAACCACCATATTGTTTAAAAGGTCACACCAGGGTCTAATACATTCTGTATTTCGTCCCCATCTCACAAACTCTAATTGAGGTGTTGCACCTTCATTAACTACATCTAGACCACATAGATTTCAGCCAGTTGGTTGACCAACCTTGGAAAATCACTGTTATCATATATTGTTCTGAGGATAGAATATTTTGGCTCCCGGATGCAGTGGTGTTCTTGCTTTGCATCCTATCACATGTCTCCTTATGGAGAGTACAATAGACCATGCCAACAAATATTGTATAGACACAATGAAATATTATCACTATCAGCAAACCTGTCTAAAACAATTATATTCAGCCCATTAACTACCATTAACAATGGCTGAAAGACACCAGATGAAACCTTTAGTACTGAGATGCAAGACAAAAAGTCACTTTTTTAGCAAAATAATTGTCATCCACTTAGGGGTTCACATTCATTTTATAGAACTAAAATAAATATCTGAATAGTGATATAAAATATTTATGAATTTATATTTATATTTTGCAATCTTAGTGCTCATACTTTGTGATGAAACTTTATGTAAATATTACATTTGAACCATTCATCATCATACTGCGTTCATGAATTCAATGGAAGTTGAACTGAATGTAGAGTTTGTTGTGTAAATATAAGATTCACTTCTACACTGATCTCCAATTTATGAAAACATTTGAATACTGACCTCCAATGTAAAGGTTCCCATCTGCACTGGCCAGCATAGCTATACAATCTCATTTACACTAATAGAAGGAGTGAGAGGAGTCATTGGGCTTGATTTCCTAAAGCTCTCCAATGCTGGAGAGGATACAGGTTCATCAGTAAAGCTGGGTGATCCAGAAAACCTGTAATGGATTTCTTAAAAGCCATTAGTTTTTAGCAAATGTTTTCAATCCTGGCCCAGATCTTTTCCAAGTTTGCTGGATCACCCAGCTTCACTGATGAAAGTGTATCCTGTAAAAGTGTATTAAATCAGACTCATTGATATGCATCATTTACCATCATTTACAAGCAAGAGTAGATTTCAGCTTGAGCTTTTGACCCCTGTTGATTTTGCTGTATAGCAGAGAAGCAATGGAGTTATTGGAAAATGTGTCAAAAACAACTAAGCCACCACCCACTGGCTGGAATAAGGATGCAAAATATGCAACAGTGTGCAATAGTTTGCAATGATGTGATTAAAATATATTTTTATATTTTAATATCCTGACTATATTAAAAAAATAAAATACAAAATGTCTATATATTACCTATTGAGTGACTGCTTGAAGTGGAAGCAGGGCAAATTGAGCTGTGGAAACTAAACTGCTGAAAGTACGAGCAGGTAGAACTTAGGGAATGACGAATTTGAGGATCAATCACTTAGTAATGCTTGCAAGATTCCAGTGCAGGAATTTTTATAGCACCAACATATTACGCAGCGCTGTGATATATATTGTACAGGACACCAGGGCTGTGTTTTTGATGGTTAGTATATTCCTCCATTCTTTAGGTGATGGTCCCTCTGTGTTCAGGGAAATTTGGTTTGGCATCCTGTGTTGGTCTTTTTTAATACATTTTTACAGGGCCCATACTCTTGAACAGAAGGGGAGGATCTGGTTGGGCCTTCCTATCCCACTGAAGTACAGCCCTGGCTTTCAGAATGACCCCACAGGTATGTCTGGGGCAGTTGGGAAGTAGGTGGGGCAGTATGAGTCTCAGTGCAGACAAAGCTGGAGGGAGCAGGACTGGGCAGGTCCAAATAGTTTTTGGGTGTAAAGAACTTTTGAAACTGTAACACTCAATACTTGTGAGTACCAGGTCCAGTCCTGGGGTAGCCGCTTGGACGGGCGGACGGACGTTATTTGCCGATAAATCCTTTTTTTTTGTTCCTCTGGACTAAGCTGTTTTTGTGTTATGTTTCTGCTGAAGTGAAGCTCTTTGAGTTAAGTTTGACCCTCAATAAATGGATCCCAGATGTGCTGCTACCCCTAACTTCAATATATCTATAAATAAATATATATATATATATATATATATATATATATATATATATATATATAGATATATATATATATAACTAGAAGTAAAAATATACATTTAGAACAAAAGCAGAAACAGTATAAATAGTAACTTTTAATTACTGCATCTTTTGTTTTTCTTATATCTGTATGCATGCAAAATATATATTAAAAAAAAACAAAGAATGTGAAAAAAAAATCCCCCTTCTGATGATTTTGTAATATTTATCAATATCCACCATTTTCTCTATCATTGCCAGGACAAATAAAGAGGTCGATTCTCTTCAGCAGTGAAGCTAAATGAAAAATTGACATATGGTTCCTCTCTGCATTACGGACACGTTTTAATATTCCCAGCATTCACTCCTGTTTGGCAGGAAAAAGTTCCTAGAAAATCCTGCCTCCTTCATCTTCAAGATGAATATTTGGGTGTACACAGCCCAACTACATGCTGAAGTCACACATCACACCCAGGGGCCTCTGAACAGTTTGGGCCCCACTCAGATCTTTAAAAGACCAATTGTGGGATACAAATGTACAGTATATGGTGATGAATAGCCTGAGAAGGATTTATTTATAATGTTTTACCTGCTTTCGCCATGACCTCCAGTCTGGTTCCAGACCCAAAACTTCCTTTCCCACGATAGTTCTGTATTTCACAGCAGTATATGCCGGAGTCGTTCTCTGTCAAGTTGGTGATAATCAATGTAGAATATCTCTTACAGCACTGTGATTCTGATTCAGTTGAAGTACTGGTAGAATTTCCATCTTTTATTTGAATTCTGCCATTGTAACATGTTTGAGCAGCAAGAGACACACTGTGATTGCAGCCTCGGGTCCATATTGCAGTATAAGAGGGCGAATCATAGATAAAGGAACAAGTGATGGCCACTGACTCCCCAGCTTCGGCTGTTATGAGCTCCAGTTGTCTGACATCCAGAACTGTTTTGCTATCTATAGAAAAGCAATGAAGTATGGGTTAAATCCGGACACAATTTTTATCTACTAGCCAAATTTAATAACTATCATTAATCATGTAATACATTTTGTTTAAATCCAAAAACTATATGTATTGAGGGATCTTTACAAAAAGTATTGCAAGCCAGACAACTTTCATTCTCTATCATGTGGATGACAGGCGGATGTTTCAGCACACATTACAGAGACATGGTCCTCTCTTGTCACCCTCGGAAAATCCACCCTGAAATAAAGGGCCTGATTTATTAAAGCTCTCCACGGCTGGGCAGGATACTCTTTCATCAGTGAAGCTGGGTGATCCAGCAAACCTGGAATGGATTTCTTCAAAGTAATTTGCTATTTGCTAGCAAATGTTTTGAATCCTGGACCAGATTCATTCCAGGTTTGTTGGATCACCCAGCTTCACAGTGTAACCCCTCCAGCGTTGGAAAGCTTTATTAAATCAGGCCCATATTATGCAGTAATCATTGGAGCATCATGATACCAACTTCAACAGCTAGGCTGCAACTTCTAAAATAGGAAATACGACAACAAGCTTACGTAGCTTAATTGAAAGAGCTGATTTTAAGCTACATTTACGTTTAAAGCCTAGTCCTGGTCTATTTTCATGTGCATCCTGTTTTTTTTTTTTTTTAATCAGTTCTAGGTGCAAAATTTTACTAATTCCAATGCCATTTCCAGGTGCCCATGAGCACAGCACCCTTAAACCTTGTTTAAATGTTCGACATTTATTGAGGTGATCCTTTAATATATCCTGCACCCAGATACCTCAGCCTATTTATAACTCCTGCAGTTAACAAAAGAATTACTGCATTCCGTTTTGCATTGGCAGCCAATTTATAATCAATGGGCTTTCCTAAAGTAATGTAAATGAACATATGATATGAGTTTGTGCAACATAAAGTTATGAATGAAAGAATAGAACTAGCAATATTTATTTGGTAAATTAGGATTTTGGCTGCAGTGACCTGTTAAAGTAATATCAATGGGTTAATGAAAAACCCATTGCAGATCTTGGGGGTAAAATATACATCCCTCCCCTGCCCCATAAAATGATATGCTTTGTTCCTTATACACTGTAATTTGCCCATTAAAAACAATGTAATAAAAATTTTTCAAACCTCAGTAACCTTTATTCTATTCAATCTTTCTATTTAAACTCTTATTACACATGAGTAACGTAAATCAGTCCTTTCTAACATATTCTTCCTTTTCCCCCCTTTTAAGTTTTCATTTTTTTTAATTAAGTTACAAAGCACTTTACTGACCTGCAAATTACCAGTAATTAAGGGGGTCTATTTATAAATGTTTCCACTTAACTTTCATATTTAACTTTTCTCATGATTATTGCATTTAATTGAATTTATTGTGAAAAATGAATACATTTTACATAAAAGTTTTAGTTATAAATTAAACATTTAGAACTAGACCCCAAAGTATGTATGAATGTCCAACGTAATGTAGTATGTATGAAAAGTATGTCCAACCAAAATTTTTTAACAGTCAATACCCCTGCACCCCACTAGAAACATTTCCTTTCATTGTCTTTAAAATGCAACAGTAAATTAAAGAAAATATTTTCAAAGTAAAAAAAGTGAGCCCGGAGAATTGTCCCCGGAGCAGATGTCCCAAAGGAGGATTGGCAAGTCAAAAAGTTGGATTTTTTATTGACAGAGCGCCTAACTCTAGGGGCCTAAACATACTTATTTGAAAACTAATAATTGCTACATTTAAATTAAACTCTTTTGGTTTAATTTTGTATTTAAAAAAAATAAATAAATAAAACATCAGCTATATAAATATAACACAGGGTAGTAAATCTTGTAAGTTTATGGATAATGTGAAACATTATTATTATTATTAGTAGTAGTAGCTAAAAATTGCCATCAAGAATATAGTATTTATTTCCTGTACTGTGTTTCTGATTTTATGAGCAGGGACATTATGTAAATGACGCAGTGACTGAGGGGCCCATTCAGGTCCTTCAGTTTTATTAACTTACACTACATTAGGCAGCTTGAATGATCTGAATGGGCTGGAAACACAAAATAAAATGTACATAGGTGCTTCATTGTCCTACTGCTTTGAGGTGTGAATCAATAAAAAAAGAATCACTTGATTAAAAAATGAGCAGGATAGCTAACGCATGCATTGGGCTCGATTTAAAGCTTTCCAAGGCTGGAGAACTTACACTTTTACGGGTGAAGCTGGGTGATCCAGAAAACCTCAAATTGATCTGCTTAAGGATTGAAAACATTTGTTAACAAATAGAAAATGACTTTGAAGAAATCCATTCCAGGTTTGCTGGATCACCCAGCTTCACTGATGAAAGTGCATTCTCTCCAGCTGTGGAGAGGTTTAATAAATCAGCCCCTTGTGTTAACATGCATTAAGTAAATCAAGCAATGTGTGTCCAGTTACCACAATGTGCTGTCCTAGAAAACCCCAAAAATCTATTGTTTAGAAAGTTCGGCATCAGGACCTTCGTGTTTTTTTTTTATCCAAAGTTTTTTTTAAAGAGATTCTGTTTGCTCTTTATTAACGCATAACCAACAATTCCAACACAAATAACACCAAAGGATTGAACACGATTCTAAATCAGCAAAGTTCATTTACTTTAAGCTGTCCAAGACAAATAAATAGTGGTAATATATTACCTGTCGGCATCTGAATGATTAGATATGTGTTGAAGATGATCTTCAGAGTTGAAATCTTCATTTTGTTCAGAAGATGATGTGCAGATGAAGTACAATGACAAATGTGTTCCAGGAAATAGTTGCACCTTCCTGATAACTGATCTGTAAGCGATCTCTTTACACTCAGCAGAGCCTACTGGTGGGTTGGTGACTTCCAACCCAGCTCATCACGGCTACCCCTGTCTGTTTGCTGCATGTACCCTCCTACTATGTGTGCTGCAAAGATAGAACAATGCAATAGGAGTAAAAATAGAATTCAGGACAATTCTAGGAATAAAAAATAGTAGATTTGTACATGCAATCATCATTTGTTGTTACAAGAAGATCAGTGACTACATTTTTGGGACATTTATTCACTCATATATGTGAGCATATAACTTTTTTCTAACAAAAATGATGATTATATGTACAATTATCTTTTTTTTATTTGGTACCTGAACAGTCCCAGTTTATTTTGCCTCTTTTTGTATATTCCAAATGGGGATATGGTCAGGAGTGTAGTGGGGCTGGCACGGGTGGGAACTGTAGCAAAGTGTTTTGATATGATTTTAAATAAATGGATATACTTTGAATATACTCATGATACCTATTGTTGTTACTGCCGTAAAAGTCCCAATTTTCTTTTGCGTGTTTATATATATTAATAATTATTCTTATATGACATTTTACTTTCTTTAAAGCTGTGCAGACAAAAAAACAAGACAGTACGGGTAATACAAATTGTCTAATATCCAAAACAGGATGCGATAACAAGAATCAATAGGAAAGAGGATCCTGCCCATATGGACCTTTTAATAAGTTAACATGTTGTCATGAATATGATGCAAACCTTTTACAAACCTTTTACAATATGCAGTACAGCAACATTTAATAAGCTCTTTTATTTATTAGCTCCAGTCCAATTACTTTGCCTTGGATGAGATAATGACATCAGTCTGTTGAACTGAAAAAGATCCATTTTCCCATTCTTCTTTTTAGTTATATGTGTTACTACAATGAATGTGTCTGTTTTATTGGACATTTTAACACATTGGCAAGACCATTCATTTTAACACAACACACATTACAGCCCAACTGAACCCAAAATCGAACTAGGATATATATATATTTATATATATATATATATATATTGTTTTTTATTACCATTACTTGGAGAAAGGCAGATAATAGGAGCAGTGAATGCTAAGCGAATGGTAAAATACAAGAATAATAAAAAAGCAATAGAACATGCTTTATCATACAACACATAGTGGGCCTAATTTAATAAAGTTGTTCAAGACTGAAGAAGATAGACTATAATAGGGGAACCTGTGTGACACCAGCAAACCTGGAATGGACTTCTTAAAAGTCATTTGTTATTAGTAAGCAATGTTTTCATTCCTGGACCAAATTCATTCTAGGTTTGCTGGACCACCCAGGTTCTCCCATGATAATCTACCTTCTGCAGGTTTGGAGAGCCTTAATAAATTAGCCCTATTGTTTCCACTACAATAATGCTGGAAAGCTGAGTAATGTAGACTGGTATGTATTATTTTTCCCTCTTGAATGTCACACGGTCCCCTCTGATGCTTTCACTGGCTTAATTCAGAGACAGATGCACACAGACACATTTGGCACATAAAACAAATAATCTGTCCATTGCTTTGCTTGTGTGCACTGTATGCATTCACTTATCAACCTGATCCCGGTAGAATTTGTCTTGTTCACTTTAGTTGGGCTTTATGCATAAAAGGAGCATTAGCACATGGCACCAAAACAAAAATATCTGGAGCTTTAAACAAAATGAGAGGCTGCAACATGGCCAATAAGCATCAGCTATTTATTACCATTGCCAAGAACTGCACAGACAGCAGAATTTACATAATTGTATCATGTCCGAGATACCATCGTGGTCCAGGAGGTGATTGGTGATCTTGGATGATGCCTACACAAAGGTGGTTCTGGAGAAGAGCAGGGGAAGGCATTGCCAGGGGTAGTAGATCTAAAGAAAGGTCCACTTAAAAAGACTTCTTTAATGTGATGCCCAGCAGGATGCTGAGGATGATGAGACAGATGATACGAAATAATTCCATTGTGTTTTGTAGAATATCGGTCAATTTCGTGGCACTACATTCTCGATCTGCAGAATAGAGAAGGGTAGAGGTAAATAATATGCAGATCTAAACTTTGACATCTATGTACTGGTAACACCGACATATATTACATGTTTGTTTTAGGGTTTACCTATCCATAAAACTTGTTGGCTAATTTCCTTCTGGGATTTCCCATTCTATCTACCATTTCAGCTACAGTATATATGAATATGCTTTTGATGGTGTATTTAACACAACAAATTATTCTAAATAGCTGCCAACCCCACATGCATAATTTATTATTTATTATTTTTATAATAGTTTTTTAACGATTTTTCAAAAAGCCCCTGAAGAAGACTGTAGGCAAAACGTGTCGGGAAGTGATACGTTAAATTCTTCTATATTAGGCTTTCATTAACCTATTTAATTCACTTGAATAATATTTGATTTTGCTGGTGAAAAAACCCCCAGCTTTCTTAGAAAATTAAAAAGAAAGTTAACTGGTAAAATTTAAAAATATTTAAAAGAATATTAACACAATTAGACCAAAGCAGTCACAGCTTTCCTTAAATAACATTATTTAGTTCACAAGTTGGATGAAGCAAAACAAAAATTGCCATTCGGTTTAAATGCTCTCATCAGGGTGAAATACATTGAACACTTTACTTAAAAACATGATGTGTGTCCACTTGTGACATCATGGAAATTGTGGTCACCATTGCATGCTGGCCACTAAGTAGGTCTGTACTCTGTCCCCATCTCACAAACTCACATTGCAGTTTTGCACATTCCTTAACTCCTTACAGACCAGATGGTTTTCAGCCAATTGCCGGACCAACTGTAGAAAAGCGTTGTGATCCTATCACTATCCTAATAGAGAATGAATGTGACCATTCCAACAATATTTGTTTAGGCATGATGAAAGATCACTATCAACAAGCCCGCCCAAAACAATGATATTCAGCCATGGCTGTTGTACATGTATACTGGAAATGGCTGAAATAAACAAGGTGAGGCCATCACATCAACACTGCCCACCAATGTACAGAATCACATCTAGTCTGTAATAACTACACTAGCCCAAATGCAAAAGTTGCCATCTATATTGACCATCTAAATAAAAATTCACATTTACACTGACTTCCATTATAAATGTTCATGTCTACAAAGACCACCAATGTAAATCATTTCTACACGGACTACCAATGGACTAGGGGAATGCAGAAATCCCAAAGTAAACTAATATACTATGAAGTTCATTTTTAAAATGATATCAGTGTTTGTTACTACCCGTTTATAATCCTTGCATTATAACAAAATGTATTACAGAACAAAGGATTGCTAGAGCACTTGAGGTTAGGAAAAGTTCTAGCACAACACAAACATGTGTAAATAATACCAATATAAGCTGTGCATATGAAATCCGAAATAGAGGTAAAAAGAAGATTGTATAAAATAATTGTGAACGTATTATTTTTTTTCTGGGAATTTATTATATAGCAATTAACATTCCTTACAAACGCAAGTGCTCCGTGATACTTTAGCATGTGTTAACATTGGATCTTGGCCTCATTAGGTTCCATGTGTAATCTTTCTATGGGCTGACATAGGAAATGGCTATCCCATGGCTGCCTTGCACAGTGGTGAAAGCAAGATATCACCTTAGACCGGATTTAAACAGCTCAGAGTGAAAAAATTTCATACTACTGGTTTTAGTCTGAGTTGCTAATAAATATTTACTGTCCAAAACTGACTTCAGTCTGGTCACAGTGCTCACAATGTAACATTTTCACACATACTTCACAAATACATCAAAAAGGAGAGACCACCAATAGAAGCCTCCTTTATTATATCAAGACAAATTCCATTTTACTCAATTTACTTTAGTTTCCTTTTTTTGTTATACTCCGTACCTAAAACATATATTGCTGTACTATTGGTAGAGTGGTAGGGGGTATTTCCTGATTCATGTGTTGTTACTCTGATAGTCCAGCTGGGAGATTTTGTTTTTGCGTTGGAATGTTTTACAATGTGTTTATGGCCAAATTTCTCACAAGGCCACCAAAGCCATAGCCTAGGGAGTCATGAACACTTCCAAAGAGCTCACCTGTGTTATTAGGCAAAGGGTTGGATAGACGATACGTGGGAAACCTCGGCTTCTCAGATATTACTACCAAATATTACTAAGGTGAGACCAGCAGCGGTTTGTTTGCAGGGAGTCATAGGTTTGCCTGGTAGTTGTTTAAAATGTCTGTTCTGGGTCTGGTTTTACTGGCAATCCACAAGAGTAGGGTGAGGCAGATTTCCAATTCTGGGTCCCACATTTTCCTTATGTCCTCAGGCCTATTTAGCACACCTGGTGTAAGCTGTGTGAGCCACTATTCCCTCTATACTCTCCCTCTCTCCCCCTTTCTCTTTGCCTTTCTCTCCCTCCTCTCCTCTCCTCTCCTTCTTCTCCCCCCTTTCTTCCCTACCCATCTTTCTCTTTTTCTGTCTGTCTCTCCCATTTCCCCTCCAAAATTTCTCTACACCCCTCTCTCACCATCTCTGCCCTCCCCCTCTGTATCTGCTCTTCCTTTTTCTCTTCTCCCTCCCACCACCCCCTCTACCTCCCTGTTCTCTCCCCCTCACCCTCTTTCCCTTCTCTCTCTCCCCCTTTCTTCTTTATCTGCTCTCGCTCTCTCCCCTCACCCTTAGTCCCTTCTCTCTCTCTCTCTCTTTCCTTCTCTTCTCTATCTGCCCTCCCTCTCTCCTCTCCCTCGCACCACCCTCTTTCCCTTCTCTCTCCCTCGTTTATTTTCCTCACTAGCTGCTCTCCCCCTCTCCTCTCTCCCCTCAGCCTCACTCTCTTCTCTCCCTCTCTCTCTCTCTTGCACCACCCTCTTTCCCTTCTCTCCCTCTCTCCCCTCAATAGTTATGCAATACATATTTATCTGATTTTATTTTTTGGGCACTGACCTAAATAAATAAATTATAAATAAAATGTCAACAAACTCCCTGCTGGGTCACTGCTTGGAGTGACTTCTAAAAATGTGAGGATTAATTGCTTGGTTTCGGTTGTACCCATCCCAAATACATGCTGAAGTCACACCATAAGCTGCCTCTAAACAGTTTGGTCCCTTTTGAGATCTATAAAGAACCAATTGTGGGATACAAAATGTACAGTATATGGCGATGAATATCCTGGGAACGATTCATGTATAATGTTACCTGCTACATACACTTTCGGTGTGACCTCCAGGCGGGTTCCTGACCCTTCTCCCTGGAGCCCATGAGCGGTCTGTATATGGCAGCAGTATATTCCGGAGTCGTTCTCTGTCACGTTGTTGATAGTCAATGTAGAATATCTGCCACAGCACGGTGTTACTAAGTCAGTTGTTATTCTGGTAGACTTTACATCCGTATTATTAATTCTGCCATTGTAACATGTTTGATCAGTCAAAGATAAAGTGTGATTGCAGCCTCGGGTCCATTTTGTAATATAAGAGGGCGAGTAATAGACAAAGGTACAAGTGATGGTCACGGACTCTCCAACTTTGGCTGTTATGAACTCCGGTTGTCTGATTTCCACAATTGTTGTGCTGCCTATTAAAAAATAGTGAAAAAAGTGAAAAATGATCAGTCACAGTCATATCTTTCTACTATCCAGCTCACCTATGTTCTTCTATCTCTTGGTATCTGGTACCTTTTGTAAAAATGCACAAAATCTTAAGTGAGGAAAAGATATTTAAAAAAAATAAAAAAATAAAAAAAATGTACTTGAAGAAAGTCTGATATTGCTAGTTGCCTGGCCATCTATGCCTTAAAAGTACTGAAGCCAAATATAGCCAGGCAATTGGCATGCTCAGAAGGAGGCAAGCAATGTTAGAGTTGTGTTTCTAAAAGTGTGTTTTTTTTTAATTTATGTTTTGTTTTTGCTTTTTAATTTTAAAAAAACACACACTCATTACAAGTTTGCAGATTAGGAAATCCAGACTAAATAAAGTTTACAAACTCAATTTCCAAAAAAAAGTTGGAACAATTTTTAAAAATGTAATAAAAACTAGATCTGTCATTTTTTTGATTCATGTTTTTAAAAAGCAAAATGACAAAGAAAATAATTTCAGAGTTTTCACTGACATACCTAATTCTCTTTGTTAAACATTTACAATTTTACAACACATTCCAAAAAGTTGGGACAGAGGCAAGTTTACCTCTGGGTCGCATGCCCTTTCCTTTTAATTATACTATTTAATACTTTGGGAACTATTTATGCTGCATACAAGATTTCATCTGCTCAATAGTCTGTGGTTACCCTTGTCTTATTCTACTCCTAATGTTGCGCCAGACATTTTTAATAGGAGACGGATATGTCAGCGGACTGCCAGTCAAGCACACGGACTCTCTGGGCCTGATTCAGACTTTCCAAGCCTGGAGATATTACACTTGCATCAGTGAACCTGGGTGATCCAGCAAACCTGGAATGGATTTCTTAAAGTCATTTGCTATTTGTTTTCAATTCCGGACCAGAACCATTCCAGATTTTTTTGGATCACCCAGCTTCACTGATAAAAGTGTATCCTCTCCAGTCTTGGAGAGCTTTAATAAATCATATACCATATGACAAATAAGACATAATTTATATGATTGTCAATTTATTTGTGATAAATAAACTTGTTTTATGCTTGTTTTAAAAGTGACTAATGGAAACTATTGTAGAAGCATGCCTAAAAAGTTTCAGAGAATTGTGTTCTTACTTTTTTCTTTTTCTCTATAGAATTTTATTTCAGCTTTTTTTAAAATATTAAACATTAACTTTAAATATATATCAGCTTAGGTTTATAGATGATGTGAAGGTTTTATTGAAAAAAAAATGTCTATTCATTTAAATAAAATGATTAATTTCCTATACTGCTTTTCAGACTATATGATCAGGGACAAGAAAAAATGCAAAGACTGAGGGCCGATTCAGACTTTGGGCTCCGAGTGTGTTGCTTTATTACATGTGTTTTGTGCATTACTATGCATTGATTTACAGCAGGCCATTTTAATAAATAGACTGGTAACATAAAAATAAATGGACATGTTTGTGCCATGCTGCAACAAATATTTATTGGAACTTCATTGCATTACGGTGTGACTCAATAATTAATAGCACCCCATGATAAAAAAGTGTACAGTTTAACTAATGCATGTAATGTGTTAACGTGTGTTGCATTAACACAATTCACTGAACTGAATGGGCTCAAATGGCCCAATCCTGAAATCTGTTGTTTAGAAAGTTTGGCATCTTAAACATTGTGCTTTTTTGGACCAATGATTTTTGGAGTAATTCTGTGTGCTCCCCCTTAACATCTTGCAACAATTCCAACACAAGAAAACCTAAAAATGTAACATTTCCTTTAAGTTATCCGAGGGAAATATATGGTCATATTGTATTACCTGCAGGCGTGTGAAGGATCAGATGTGTGATGAAGATGATCTTCAGAGTTGAAATCTCCATTTTGTTTAGGTGACGATGTTGCACCGTGCTTCTCTGTAACCGAAACTGATCTCTTTACCGTCAGCAGAGCCTAATGGTGGCTTTGAGTAAAAACCCAACTCATTACGGCCACCCCTGGCTGTCTGCTATATGTGTCCTCCTACTATGTGTGCAGCAAGGATAGGACAGCAAGTCTCATTTTGTATCTCTCTTTGTACACTGTTTTGAGGATGTGGTATATAAATTTATTATTAAGCATTTGCAAGTAGCACTAATTCAAGGGGTAACAGAGGTAGCAAACCATCCAGATGCTGCATTAAGCAAGCAACAAAAAAAAAAAACTGGGCACTGTCTACCTGTCAAATAAAGGATAATGAATGGATCTATTTGGTTCATTGTTAAAGCGTACCTAAACTCAGAATTTTCATTTTGCATAAAAGCACAGGAGTTTTTTTCAAGTGCAACACCCATTTTTAAATAAAAAAGGGTGCAACACCACCCCCTAAGAGCCTAGGCAATCAAGAATGAATGGGAGCGCAAAGCCTCCCGGGATACCTACGTCACGCATCCCGGGAGGCTCTTTGGTGCTCCTTCTGCGCATGCCAGAGGTGCTCAGGCATGCACAGATGGATCCTTTTTGTCAAAAGGGGGAAACACATGTGCAGTGAGATTGGAAAGTTTTTTTCCCAAACTACGTCACCCGATCTCGGGCTGGTGTCATTTGATGAAGGAAGAAGAACCCAAAAGAAGAAGATGGTGGTACTTAGCGCACCAGCCCGAAGACGGATGAGGGGACAACACGGCACCCGATGGAAGAAACCTGTGAATCTGTAGACCAATATAGAAAGTTAATTTTATAGCAGCAGGGATACCCTCTGTCCCATCTACAATAAAGGGCTTGCCTGCCCACACTTTTTCATTTTAAAGGTTTAATTGTACTTATATTGTGATCTAATTTTTCATCAATTATGGGGACTATTGAGTTTAGTTCCTCTTTAATAACAGCATGCAATGCCAAGCTGCAATATCTAAAGCTAGTAAAGTACTTTCTTGTAATAAAAGAGGAATAGACTGCAGAGATGGAGACATAATCCTGCCCCTGTACAAAGCATTGGTCAGACCACATCTGGAATATGCAGTCCAGTTTTGGGCACCAGTTCACAAAAAGGACATTGTGGGATTGGAGAGAGTGCAGAGAAGGGCAACTAAACTAATAAAAGGAATGGAGGAGCTCAGCTATGAGGAGAGATTATCTGAACTGAATCTATTCTCCCTTGAGAAGAGACGTATAAGGGGGGGATATGATCACCCTGTATAAATATATAAATGGTCCATATAGAGAACTTCCAGTTATTCACTTTAATAATATTACAGGATTACATTTATGTCCTTACATGACAAGAGGGCACTCCTAAATAAAATTTAGGCTCCGGATAAGGAAGGGATTCTTCACTGTAAGATCTGTAAAAATGTGGAATCGGCTCCCTCAGGAAATAGTTTCAGCAACTACTATAGATTGCTTTAAGAAAAAGCTGGATGGTTTCTAGAAGCACAGAATATAACTGGGGATTAATGCTTTAAAGTAAAGATAACAGAGACTGTAGATCTATAGAACACCCGTCGGAGCAAATTGAGCCCGGGGATTTTTTTGCCTTCATGGTAGGGTTTCTGTCTGGGATATGTTTATTTCCCTATTGTTGAACCTGATGGACTTACGTCTTTTTTCAACCTAACTAAGTAACTATCAAACAAGTAATAACAAGTAATAATCTATCACATTTTAACTTCTATGAAGCTGTGCAGACATAAAACAAGAGGGTAGTACAGGCAATTCAAATTGTATTAAATCCAATACAATGGTTTATGATGAAATAAGAAAAATCAATAGAAAAGAGCATCCTGCCCATGTGAGCTGACAATCTAGAGATTCTTGGACCTTTTAAAAATGTACATGTCTTCCTGAATGTTATGCTGACAATATATAGCAACATTTTAGTAGGCTCTATCTCCTATTTAAAGGCTCCAGTCCAAAGACTTTGCCTTGGAGGATATGATGCCATTAGATTCCTGCAGATAGGAAGAAGCATTTCTTGAGTCGTCTTTCCCTTAGTGATTAGACTGCAACTTGGAAGGCCGAAACACCTTTCTCCATTGAGGTGAGTTGTAGCACACGCTATAGGCATTAGCATATTACAGTACATGTCTGCTTTATTGGACATTTGTATGTGTTGCCAGTCCATTCGATTGATCTCAATGCATGTTAAAGTTCAACTAAACCCAATATCAAATGAGGCAATTTTTTATGTTATACTTTATTCAAAGAAAGATAAATACCAGCAGCAGAGAAATGATGTGCAAATAGAAAAACTTTGTAAGAATAAAGGAAAAAAGCAAAGCTACCTGTTATGATTCATGAAACAGCACACATTGTCCAAATCATTTATAACATTAGAAGAACAAGTCAAATTCTTAAAGCAATCATGTTGATTCGTGTCATCTATGAGCATTACCCTTTTGACTGAACTTTACAAACTCCAAATCCCATTTTGTAGCTGTGCATCTATCCACACAGCCAGAATCTACAATTCCTCACCAGTGACTACAAGTGCTGCCTCCCAATGTAAATACATGGGGCTTGGGGCCTAGACTGGAGAAGACTATCATGGAAGGACCTGGATATGGTACAGAACTGAAAACATTTGCCAATTAGTAGCAGTTGATTTCTAGGATATCCGTTACAGATTTGCGGGATCACCCAGATACTTCAATGATAGTCTATCTTCTCCAGTCTTGGAGAGCTTTAATAAATCAGGCCAATGGTTTCCAGTAACGTAAAGATGCTGAGAAATGCAGACATCTATTTTTTTTCCTACCTGGGTGTCACATATGAATGAGCCTTTCACTGACAGAATTTAAAGTTGCGCTATGCAAGCACATTGGGTACATAAAGCATATAATCTGTCCACCACTTTGCTTCTGCAGTGTTTGTATTTATATATCAGCTTGATTCCTAATACAATTTGCCTTGTTCAATTTTAGATTTATTTAAAAGCACTTTTATCCATATGCTTTAATGCAACACACCAAACGCAATGCAACACATCCGCATGGGCCCTAAATCTTTGTATAGGCAATTTTCAAGCTGAGAAGCTGCAGCCGGAGCTAATATGTATCAGTATAACCACAGCCAAGAATAGCACAGACACCCGGATTTATAAAACTGAATCAAGTCCATGATGCCATCTTAGTCCCAGTAGTAAATGCCAATCTTTGATGATATCTAAACAAAATTGATTCTGGACTTTTTAAAAGAAAAGCAGGTGAAGCCATTGTTCGGAGTGGTGGATATGTTAATTGGTCCACTTTAACAAGATTTCTTTAATATGATGCCCAGCAGGACACTGAGAATGATAAGACAGACAATGCGGAATAATTCCATTACATTTTGTAGAATATTGCAGGCTTGTGGAGCACCACGGTCTGGATCTGTAAAATAGATAACGTAGAGGTGGATTAGTAGTGAGTATGAGTTGCTGGGCGCCATGTATGTTAAGGATTTGTGTGATGTAATGAAAGCAACGGATGATGCAAAATCTTACATTATATACTGTCCATGTGTTCATTTATAACATCAGTTTCATATATACATTATGGATACAGAAAACCCATGAAAAGTGATAACCAATGCAGTCCAGCTTTAAACAATCTACCATACAGTTTCATTGATAACATTAAAAAAAAACTTTATAATAAGAAGGAATTTCAAAACCCAAAAATATGTGTTGCATTAGTTATTTTTTTATTCGCCTCCACTTATTTTAATCTAGTGGTCCCTGGAATACCACATTTTCCTTCCTTGGGTGGCTACACTGTATCCTTTTTTAATGGAAAGAGCCATGGTGATTATCTAGCCTCAATTTCAAACATGGCTGCCTTCATTCATCTCCATTAGGCTACGTATACACGCTCGATAATTTTCATGGAAACAATATTTTTCAGGGACAACTGAAAGATAAATGAGAGAGGGGGAGAAGGACAAGTGGCACCTTGCTGCACTCTCCCTCCCTCACTTCCATTGCGGTCCTTCATTTTATGTCTTTTATGGATCCACCAGGACGGATCCATGAACAACATCGTTTGACCTCTGTACACGTCAGATCCTTGCCCGAGACAAGCCCGACAGCTTGTATCAGCTGAAATTCATCTGACGCCTGCACATGGGATCAGTTTACATTAAAAAGTTGATTGATTTTTTTTTCTGTCCAGGAACTGAAAAGGACAAAGCATTTCTGACAATAGTTATATTTCTGTACTGAAAATGGTGGTTAGTTTTGGCTATATGTCCATGGTTATTTCAGTTCTAGGGTTTAGCTATCCATTAACCTTGGTAAATTTCTCAGTTTTGGTTATAAGAATAAATACCATTTAAAAGCATGCAGACAGAATGTTTATTGCAGAAGGGACAGGCAAATGTCCTTTTTACAAAAAAAAAAAAAGGTTTGCAATTGTTTTAAGTATAGTCAACTGTGTTTGCTCCGGCACCAGCTCAGCCATTGTCACCCATCTTTTTTCCTGAATTCAGGCTTTGGGTCATCTTGGCTAGGCCAGAATAATGTAACTTCTGCATGAGCATGGGATTTTATTTCTGGCAGCTGGGACATCTCACATTGTACACTCAGCTCAATGTATGGAAAAGATTGCAAATAAGCATGTCAGTATGTTTTATTGCCGGGAGGAACAATAAGCAATCTGCCTGCTTACAAAAACTTAGATAATAAGTTGTGCTTTAACTATTTGCAATTTCAGCTACAGGATATAAGAAATTGTTTTTACAACAAAAGGGAGCATATAGGAAAAGTTAACTGTTAGGGTTTATATATATATATATATATATATATATCATTAAAAAAAATACAATATTTCAACAATATCACAGTTCCCCTAAAAAAGTTCATTGCCACAAGAGACATCTGCATTGACACCCATAGTTATTCAGTTCACACATCAAAGTTTAACAAAAACAGAAAAAGCTATTCTGTTAAGATCACACCAGAGTGAAATACATTGACCACTTTAGGTTATGTGTGCTCGCTTGTGACATCATGGAAATTGTGGTCACACCTGCCTGCTGGCCACTAGATAGATCCCCCATCCCCATCTCACAAACTCACATTGTGGTGTCTCACTTTCATTAACTCCTTACTGACCACATGGTTGTCTGACCAACTGTAAAAAACACTGCTTTGGGTACAAAAAGAAAAAATAATGATATGAAGGACCTCCATATAAATTTATAGAGCTAAATTATTGATCCTTCAGAAGAGGTGTATGGGAGTTGGGGAGATCACCTTTCCTAAATTTATAAAGCCCATAACTTTGGTTTTAATAGCAAAACTGTTATAAACTTAACAATAATTTGGTCGCAGCCTAGAACACAAGAAACGTTGTTGCTTGTGTCAATGACCTCTGCAGTAGTGAAGCACACATGATGTGTTCCAAGACTTTATTGTAGAGCTGCCCCAACCCTTGACCTATTCGGCTCACTCCTACTTTCTGCTACTTTAAAAGAGCAATAAAAACCCATCTTTTCAGACGTACCTACCCCTCTTCCACTGTCTCTTAAAACCCTCACTACTTTCCGCTACCACATATCTCCCTTCCTAGCGTGTGCTGCTTCATCCTCCTCTTAGATTGTAAGCTCTTTGGGGCAGGGTCCCCTCCTCCTCCTGTGTCTCTGTCTGTATCTGTCTGTCATGTGCAACCCCTATTTAATGTACAGCACTGCGTAATATGTTGGCGCTATATAAATACTGTTTATTAATAATTTATATTAATAATAATGATGCTCCAGGATATGACTCATGGTAGTGTTTGACTTCCTATTCCCTTCCATGCTGTCCTATTTCATGTCTGAGCCTTGATCTACCTGCGCTATTTTTTTTTTTTTCTCTTTCTGTTTCAGAAACCTCCCCAGTATTACCCACCATTTTAGTGCACAAACATCAAATAATAATATGGGGGGACTTTATCCCTGTCTTGCAGTGGTGTTTCTGCATTGCAATCCTATCACATTCTTCCTAACAGAGACCACATGTGAGCATGACAATAAATAGTGCATAGACAATATAAAATATTGTCACTATCCGAAAGCCTGTGCAAAGATATTGAAGCATCATTGTCATGTGGGGTAGTGTGAGTTTCCTCTGGGTACTTCCGTTTCCAAAAAACATGCTGTTAGGTTAATTGGTTAGTTAATTGCCCCCAAAATTGACCTTAGACTGTAAAATAAAGACATATGACTATGGTAAGGACGTTAGATTGTGAGCTCCTTTGAGGGACAGTTAGTGACATGACTATGGACTTGCACTGCGTAATATGTTGGTGCTATATAAATACTGTATAATGATGATATTAATATTAAAATCCAAGTTCACTGGAAGTGGATGGAAAAGGCAAGATAAGACCACCAGCACTGAGATTCAAGACAAAACCAAAGTTTAGCAAAGTAATTGCTATCTAGTTTGGGTTAGGAATCTACGTTAATATTATAGAACGAAAATAAATGCCTAAATTGTGATATAAATATAAATATTGTGCTCTATTAATCAATCAAATCATTTTGATTGATGAATCTTGGTGTTCATTCATTGTTATAAAACGTTATGTGAATGTTACATCAGAACCTTTTATTGTCATATTGTGTTCATGTATGTAATGTTTGAAAATGGATAATTGTGAAGCATGTGAAGTTTTTTCATGTAAATAAAATATTTACATCTACACTGACCACTAATGTATAGAAAATACATCTACACTGACCACCGATGTATAGAAATACATCTACACTGATCACCAATGCATAAAAAATACATCTACACTGATCACCAATGTATAGAAATACATCTACACTGAAAATACATCTACACTGATCACCAATGTATAGAAATACATCTACATTGACCTTTAATGGTAATAATCACTTCTACACTGACCAGCTATGTAAAAATCACAGCTACACTGACCACCTATTTAAAGATTCACTACTACACTGACCACCGGTGTAATAAAACGCATCTGCACTGACCAATGAAAAAAGATATCCACATTGACCACAAATTTACAGAATAATGTCTATACTAACCACCTATGTAAAGATTCACGTCTATGTTGACCACTAATGTATAGAATCCCTTCCACACTGATCACCAATGTCAAGGTCCCTGTCTGCTCTTACCACCATGAAAGAATCATATCTTCACTGATCTCCTATAGTAATAATATCACTACACAGTTATTTATATAGCGTCAACATAATATGCAGCGCTGTACAAAGTCCATTGTCACGTCACTAGCTATCCCTCAAAGGAGCTCACAATCTAATGTCTCTACCATTCTCATATGTCATTAATACAGTCTAAGGTCAATTTTTGACGGGAAGCCAATCAACCTAACTGCATGATTTTGGAACGTGGGAGGAAACTAAACACAAACATGGGGGGAACCTGCAAACTGCATGCAAAAAGTGTTCTGGCCAAGATTTGAACTTGGGACATAGCGCTGCAAAGGTCAGAGCAGTAACCACTGAGCCACCGTGCTGCTATGTCATCACTGACCACTAACATAGAATCATAGAATCAAGAATCATTTCTACATAGACCACCAATGTAAAGATTCACTTGTACACAGACCCACCAGTGTAACGAAGCATATAGGGTACAGGTAGGGGGGATTCAGATAAGGTACACAACAGATGAACAACAACACATGACAGATTAAGCCATGATATATTGTTTTGAGAAAGACTAAATGCATAAAGTGTGAGTGAAAAATGAAGTACACCCTTACCACTTGTAAAGGAATAAGAGGGTAAGTAGTAGCTAGGTGCTGCTATTCAAATCAATTGATTAATTGCTCATGAGCAATCGTTATTGGCTCTATAAAAGCAGAAGTTTTGGCAGTTCGCTGGTCTGGAACATTCAGGTGTGTGTTAACACAATGCCAAAAACAGCAATGAGAGAATTGTTTTTCCCCTTCAATTGGTGAAGGGTTCTAATGCAATTTACAACCAATTTGAAGTTCATCATTCTACAGTAAGAAAGATTGTCCCAGCTACTTCACCCCAAAGTCAGTCGTTCAATGAATGAAAAAAATGCAAAATGAATACAAGAGACTTTACAGGCCCCAGTTAGATTGCTAAATGTTGAAGTTCATGACTGCACAATAAGTAAAGACTAAACAAGTTTGGCTTGTCTACAGTCCTCATCCTAGGCAAAGATCTTGGGCACCTTCGTTTTGGTATGTTAGGCCCTATATGTAATCTTTCCATTGGCTGTCATTGCAAATGGCTAGCCTGTGGTTGCCTTGCACAGAGGTGGCGGCAGGATCACCTTAAAACATGTTCGGATTGAAATCTTAGAAAAGAAACTATTGGTTTTAGTTTGGGTTGCCAATTAATATTTATTGTCTAAGGCTCTGTACAAGTGCAATATTTGTCCTTGGAAAGGATCTTTCTCGATTCTTTCCAAGGACTACTGCATGATGCATGGATAGGGGAGGGGAGAACGATGGAGCAGCACCCCACTGCGCTCTCTCCGCCTTCACTTCCATTACGATCATTCGTTGTCCATCAACTATGGATCCCCCGCATGGTCGTTCAGACCATGTACGATGAGTCCTGTATACATGCAAGATTCTCATCCGATATCAGCCCTGAGCTGATTATCGGACGAGAAAACTTGGAAAAGTCTACCTAGCCTAGAGCTACCAAGAGACTAAAGCTACCTAAAGAAACCGGACTGGTCACAATGGTCACGTATTAGGACAATGTAACACATATAGAAAACACATATTTCACACGTACTTCACACTTCTGATACCGCATCCCTGTATATATCCTAAATGAGCAAGTAGACTATATTCCTTGTACGCTTTTAATATAATCATTTTTACAATTATACCATTGTTTATTACTATGTGTATACAATCTCTGTTTTACAAAATACAATGTAATATACAACAAAGGATTATTAGAGAGCCTAGGATTAGCTAAAAATCTAGCAGAACAAAACCCACCTAATTCTGACTTCCTTTTTTCAGAAAAACCCTGTGAAGGATCTAAGACATTAGGTCAGTTATGAAAGTAAACTTCAGCTTGACCCTCCAAGTTCTATAAGCAACGTTTTGCAACAAAGGAGCAAAGGAGATACTGGAATACTGTGAAAGAAGCCTAGGGCTCCACCTACAGGATTAAAGTAAGAATACAAAATATTGATGTGCAACAGTTTATGTGATCAAACATATATATTTTTTATAATTTGTATGTTTTAGTCCTGACAATATTAAATAAAATATATTCAAAAGTATATTTCCCGCTGAGCCATAACTGGGAGTGGATGCATGGAAATGAAGCTGGTGCATTGGCAAAGGCCAGCAGGTGAATTTCTCACTGCAGGTAGTGGAAGCCAATAGAAAAAGCCAAGACAATGGGCCTAATTTATTAAAGCTCTCCAAGGCTGGAGAGGATACACTTTTGGCAGTGATGCTGGGTGATCCAGCACACCTGCTTTACTGCTAAAAGTCTATTCCCTTCTGTGTGAAATATTATTTTTACCCTAGATTTATATCAATTCTAAATGAAGACCTTTAAATACCCTTAAATCTGAATATTAATGTTTTTGTTTTTTTAACCTTTTTTCCTTCCGTCTCTCAGGCACACTAAAATGAGAGTAATGTTTCCAAAGTCAGGGGAATTGCTCATTTAATTATTATTAGGACAACTGTCCCTTTTAAAACAATTCAGATTTATCACTTTCCTACCCTGTTCATTTTACATAAGTTTTTGGACCAGGGATATACTTTAACCCATCCTATTGTGTGTGAAATTCCCCCACCTACTAGATTGTAAGCTCTTCGGGGCAGGGTCCTCTCCTCCTGTATTACTGTCGGTATTAGTCTGTCATTTGCAATCCCTATTTAATGTACAGCGCTGCGTAATATGTTGGTGCTATATAAATCCTGTTTAATAATAATAATAATGTTCCCAGCATTTACTCCTGTTGGGCAGTAAAGAGGTCCTAGTTAAAATCTGCTTTCAACATCACAAATACGTGCTGAAGTCACATACTACACCAAGGTTATTCTGAACTCTACTCAGATGTATAAGGGTCCAGATTTGGGTATTAAAGCATAGAGTTTCCAATTTATAATATGTTACCTGGTATGCATATTCTTGGTTTTACCTCCAGTCTGGTTCCAGACCCAACTCCCTGAAGCCCGTGAGTAGTCTCTATATGACAGCAGTATGTGCCGGAGTCATTCTCTGTCGCATTGGCGATGGTCAGAGTAGAATGCCTCTGGTAGTACGATGTTCCTGAGTCAGTTGTAATATTGGTAGAACCTCCATCAGAATGATAAATTCTGCCTTTGTAACATATTTCATCAGCAAGAGATACATTACGACTGCAGTCTTGAGTCCATTTTGCAATATAGGAGGGCAAATCATGGACAAAGGTACAAGGGATGTTCACCGACTGTCCGGCTACGGCTGTTATGAACTTTGGTTGTTTGACTTCCAGAACTTTTTTCAGACCTATTGAAAAGTAAAATAGAAAGTAAAATAAATTGTATTCAAATATCTTTAGCCATTCAATATCTTTAGGTCTGAAGCTGCCTTTTCAAGCCACCTCTTACACTGCTCTTTAAAGGAACATGATTCCAAACTTCTATTATTACAAGGCACCTCCTTTAGTGACTTATTCACTCAGTAGATACCCTCTATAAGAATCAAAAGAATGGTAGCTTGAATTGTTTTTTCCCTGAAAAAACACCTGAGGTGTGCCAGAAATGTCAGAAATGTCATATTTTTGAATGTTATATATGCCGTATATATAAAAATTAAATAAGAATAAATGAAATAATACTAAAGGAAAGGCAAATTAAATTTTAATGTTCAACAACTAAATAAAACAGTTTTAAAGAATTTTAGTTCAACTAATTAAAATAGAATTTTAATCATTACTGTACCCTGGAAAAGAAGCTAAATAGCAGATAGGCGGTCAGGATGATCATCTTCATGACTGACAGTAACAGCATCCTCAGCAACAGCAACAGCTTCATTTATTGGAGGAAAAGAAAGATCTAACAACTTCTGGAGTACAGCACCATCAAAACATAAACAGTACCTCCAGAAAACAGTGTAAATTTGAAAATGCGCTCCGAAATGCCGGAAATCTGAAGGATCTGGATTATTGAAGGCCGGATTTTAAAACGTCAACTCCAATATTCTTAACACAGGATATCATTACACTGGTCTCCATAAAATACCCCTGAGGAAGCACTTTGGGCAAAATACGTCGGGATTAAAGACCTCCTTTACTTTATATGAAACAGACTAAGTTAGGTGTTAATTTGTTTAGTAAAGACCAAGAATTTTATATTTGCAAACTGATACTTGTTTTGTTCTCCTAAATATATTCAAATATTAATTGCACTAATTACCTATTATATCAGCCTAGCTTATTACTATGCTATATTCTGATTATACTAGTATCATATGATTACCTTATTATTGTTGTTGAAAAAAATCTTTTTATTAGTCCTTTTAAAGAAAACCCTCTGTCCTTTTCTCTTTATTTAATCAATTTAATATTTATTTAATTTAATATCTTTAGCTTTTGTAGAAATGCACAAAAATCTCAATGAACAAGCTTTCAGATTAGAAAATGCAGAGTAAAGGGAGAGAATACCCTATATATCTCCTCTAGGTCAGACAATGCAGAAACAATGCAGCCATAAGGATCAGTATAAAGACATTGACAATTAGGCTATATGACAGTATGACAGCCAATCAACTAGCATTTTCAGAAGACGAGTTTAGCAATTAGCTTCCAAACAAGACTCTGTAAAGAAAAAGGCAATACAATCCCAGATATAATTAATTCACTTGATTCCACTGTATCAAGAGCTTTGTAACATCATGAGCACACTATTTATTTTCTATTCCCATAGTTTAGTAACAGGGAAAAAAACGAGAACTACATAGCATAGTAATTTATTACATTTAAATAAAATATAAACTCACAATTCAAAAGTGCCTAAAAAGCATTATCATTCAAGGATAAAATATTAAAATCACATCAGAAGCAAAGAACACAGTGAATTAATAATTCACACCACAATTGATACATTTGGAGGATTCATTTTCTTTTTTTTTTATTCTTTATTTGCATTTTTGATATAATGGTCTGATTATGTTTTCTGCTATTTTTATGTTAATAAATAATATCATATGCATATGAATTGATATAGTTATTTGATTTTGCTGTGGATAGGGAGTGCTGAAGATATATATGTATATATATATATGTATATATTAATTTATATTTAGCACCTATCCACACATCGACAGAACATGTGTTAATACAATGAACAAGAATTGAACAAATGAACTAATTGTGAGAGGCTCCTATATATATAAAGAACATACTTAGCAATTTTTTTTAATTAAATTAGAATTTTGGCCAGAGCAATTTATTAAAAGGTTATCAAAGGGTTCATGAGAATTAATTAATATCCATGCCCAGCCTGAGCCTCATTTAGTAGTTCTGTTCCTAAATATACTGCATCATTAATAATATTACAGAACATTCAGTCTAATTCATGTATGTGTAAAGCAAAGGGGTGATTTATGAACTGGACATATTTTTACCAACATCTTGCAATTAAAAATCATATTTGACTTGAATAAATATTTCACAAACCCTTAATAAACCTAAACTTGTATTTAAACTTTTATTAAACATTAATTATTTTTTCTCCCTAAGTTATCTTTTTCCGTTTTTGTTATACATTCAATTAAAAAGAAATCCTGAAAAATCCTTCAATTTATATGTAAACAAAATATTGCGCATAATATCAGTTTATAGATATTTTTACCTAAATGTGTGAATCAACTTTTTTCATGGTTCGTAAATTTTTCTAAATATATTCAATGTAAAAATGTGTACATTTTAAGTAAATATTTAATAAAAACATTTACAAATAGATTCCAAATTAAATATGCAGCCAACATTTTTGGGCAATGAAAACCCTTTTTATGTTTTCTCGTGCAGTTTGCATCCTACTAGGAAATCTCCCCGAAGAGAAATATAACTCCAGCAATTTTCCCTAGGACAGGTTTCCCATGTGGAGACCCACCTGTTGTTCTAAGGATACCTTTAAATATTGGATTTTTTTTCATCTTTTGTCAGCGGGTACACAGACAGCGTTAAAAAAAATGAGAATCTAAGTCTTCCCTACTTTATCTAAAACTAAAACTTAAAATACACCTTAATTTTATATATATATATTTATATATTATATTTTATTATAAAATATAAATATTT
>NC_092871.1:11529425-11531358 GCF_032062135.1 Pyxicephalus adspersus
ATGACAGTGACCACTAAAAATTTCACATGATTCTAAATCAGCAAAGTTCATTTTAGCAAGATTAATTTCCGAAGTTATCAAAAGTAAATCTATAGTCATAATATGTTACCTGCAGCAGGCTGAATGATCAGATGTGCGATGAAGATGAATTTCAGAGTTGAAATCTCCATTTTGTTCAGATGGCAATGTACAGATGAAGTACTTTGAAGTTTGTTCAAAGAAATAGTGAACTTTGTTCTTGTGTGACCTGCTACAAACTGGTTCACCCCTACCTGGGGACCACTAGGTAGATCTGCTTCTTCCTGTTCACATGCACTGCCTCATACAGATTAACTACTTACTGACCAGAGATATTTCACCCTGGCAACCAATCAATTACAACAATGCCAATATTTGATTCTAGGTTCATTTTTTAAAAACAGAAATAATGATGAATGGAAGATCCCAATTATTGGGACTTATTGACCAGATTTTTTTAAAAACTTTTCCAAAGTCTTAAACCTTAGTTATTTCTGTTCTGGATCCCATTAGGAAGTTTCCCCTCATTGGTGTCCCAGTGGCATGAGTGATTGGGACAGGGGTCATATGGACAAGTCTAGGGAAGCAATGTCTACTGCAGACGTAAGACTTCCTCTGGTGTGGCCGAATGCCTTCCTTCTGCAAACCAAAGATGAGAGCGGACATTGAAGTAGTCCCTCATTGGTTGTGGGTAAATCTGCTAACTCATTGGTGTGAGTGATTTACCTAAGCTAATTTAGGCTGTTCACTTATACTAAGGTATAGTAACACTCTGCAGAGAATATTCCACATACCTTTGTGAATGTGGTGTTCACTTAGGAAAAAATGCCTAATCACGTACAAGGAAATCTAATAAAAATTGTTGCACTGATTGGATGGTTGAAGTCATCAGGGCTTGTACTAAACTAAGTGAACTTTCCTATGCAAGGGCATAATTACCCTTGGTAATTAAACAGCCTATATTTCCTTAGTATATCAACACCATTGTGTATCATAAACCACTGCCATGTTTTTTTTTCCATAAAATACATGTTTTCATCCTTTTTGTGTCTCAGTGCTAATAATCCCTTCCTAAACCCTTGCAGCCACTCTCTGTCTATATGCAATCATTCCAGCAGAATCTGACTGTCCTTGCTTTGGATTGGTTTCCTGATAGTGACAGTGGTGGACCATGCTTCAGCAGTTTTACGTCAATAAGATTGTTTACAGTCTCCACCAAAGGTGCAGGCGATACGGTGGTGACAGAAGTGCACTATTGGAGACAGTTGTCACTCCATAACGAGAAGTGGCTAAAGACCTACATGGTAAGACAAAAAGAAAAAAAGGTTTTGGGGGAACCCTGAGTTTCCCCCTGGGATGGACCCTGTTCTGTTTAAATGGGTGGTTAAATAAAGGCTACTTAAAGGCGGGAGACCTGACATTCAGCAGATCGATTCTGAGCTTAGACCACCTGATATAATCAAAAGAATTTCCACCCTCTGAGTTTTTCTGCTATGCTCAACTCCATTCCTTGTATGTTCCAAACTGGTTCTAGGACTCCCACCCTATACCAAGAGTCCCTTAGCTGAGTTTATAGGCCAGGTATTCATTCTATATTCAGCACTGGCGGCCCTCACCTTCCAAGCTTCCTTACGTGAAATCTTGGGAAACAGACTTGGGAACTGGAGGAGTAGGTTGAAGTGGAATGAAGCACATCCAAGATATCCCTCAATACAAAGTGTAAAAGAAATGAACTATAAAGTCATGTTACGATGGTACCTTGTACCTACCAAGATTGCACTGTGCTTCCCGGGCTCCTCTAGAATCTGTTTTAAAGAATTTGGAGGGGTGGGCAACATGGAGCACATTTGGTGGTCATGCCCAGTAGTGCAGAAATAATGGAAGAAAGTCTGATTTTAAAAGTACTAACTTCTAC
>NC_092871.1:11531938-11569809 GCF_032062135.1 Pyxicephalus adspersus
AGTCTTCTTCATGGAAAAATAAGACATCCCCCTGAAAATAGGACCTAGGGCATATTTTGGCATTTCAAAAAATATAAGACAGTGCCTTATTATAGGGGAAACAGGGTATGTGCCCCAGCTTGGAATGCACCCTCCTAAGCAGAATTTACATGCCTTTACCAAAATACCCCAAAAATTTGTGTAATTATATGCTATTAGCAGCCAGAACCTCACTGGCAACAGCCTTGAAATCTCCAAATATCTCTCTTGCTGGGAAATCAAAAAACTGAATTGGATAATGGTGAATGACAAGCTTACCTGCATTCTTAAGGACACTACTCATGCTTTTGAGCTAACATAGCACTCATGAATGGATTATTGCTCATCGACACAGGACTCTCCCTGATGTGTACCCCCCTCACCCCACCCTTGTCCATTGTTGTCTCCTTCCTCCTCCTTATACTTCATTTTATGTTCCCTCAGTTTCTTTTTTGTTTGTTTCCTTTACATGATGGTTCTTTGAAATGTAAAGCTTTATAATATTGCCTGTGACCTGCTCCACTGACTATGCTGTGTGGTATTCTGTTTATGCTACAGGTGTAATTATCCCATTCCCCCTTCCCCATTTTGTTCACATTCAGACCTTTTGCCACACTTAAAATTTAGCTCAGGAGCCTCCCATTTCTCTTGAACGTTATCGAGATATTTCTGCACCATGATTGGAAACCGCCTGTGGTAACTTAAGTTGATTGGACATGATTTGGAAAGGCTCAACCTCTCTATAGAAGGTCTCATAACCGACAATGAATATCAGAGCAAAAACCAAGCCAGGAGCTCAAATGAACTGCCTGCAGAGCTTAGATAGGATTATTACAAACACCGAAGGCTATAAAAATTCTGCTACACTGAAGATTCCCAAGAGCACAGTGGTCCCCAAATGGAAGAAGTTTGGCAGAATAAGCTGATCCCCTAGCCAACCCAATCGAGGGAGAAGAACCTTAGTGAGACAGGTGACTAAGAGCCTGACTGAGCTCCAGATATCCTGTATGGAGAATGGGGCAATGTTCCAGAAAGAAAACTATAACTGTGGCTCTCCACCGATCTGGGTTTTATTGTAGAGGGCCTTGATCAGGCATGGGCAAACTATGGCCCAATAGGGTTGTTTCCCCGGCCCTGGCCGGTGCCAGCCGGAGCAGAGTCAGTAGAAGGTCCCCGCTGGGGGGGTGCACCAGCCAGAGCCGCGAAACACGTCCCCGGATCTGAGCCTGCGATGGGAGAGTGGGAGGGCTGTGTTACTGCACACAACCTGCCCACTCTGAGCCACGTTCAGTGGCGTCATGATAGCATAAACCCACCCACTCTCCCATCGGCCCGTCCCCCCTGTGAATTTTTATTAGATTGTGGCCCCTGAGTCAAAAAGTTTGCCTATCCCCAGCCTAAATGGAAGCCAGTGCAAAAAAATGCTTGGATTTTGCAAAAAAAAAAAAAAAACGACCATCAGACTATAAGAAACAAGATTCTCTGGTTCTATTAAACTGGTTGACCTAAATTCTAAGCTTTATGGAGGGAACCAGGCAATACTCATCACCTGCCTAATATTGTCCCGATAGTGAAGGCAAAGGCAGCATCATGCTATGGGTTTTTGTTTCAGCAGCAGGGATTGGGAGACTTGTCAGGATACCGGGAGAGCTGAATGGAGCAAAGTACAGAGATATACAGTTAATCCTATTTATATTTTAATGTAAAAATGCCTTTAGAAAAAGAGTACACAGCTCGGGTCACACCACCAGATAGTGCTATGTTCTCATGTAATACATGTAACAAAACTTTAGCTGTCTGAGACTGGAGTTTGTTACACACTACATGAGGGCACCCTTTACTGGTGGCCAACAAAAATGCATAAAAGGTAATGTGACATAATACAATAAAAATAACACACTATGAATGTATCTATTTACATTAATTTTATTGGCATGTCTGTTGATAGTTGGTTTTAATGTTAATGATGCATTTTGTGCCCTAGGCTTATACTTAAGTCAGTGTAGTCTTCCTGTTTTTTTCTGATAAAAGTAGGTACTTCGATTTATATTCAGATCAGTTTCTAATACGGTAATAAGGATTTCAACTCAGACTTCTCGTCCAATCTGACCAAAGTCTTTAAAACTCAGAATTCTTCAGTCCTGAGCACAACTTTGGACTAGGATTTCACTCCTTCTATTGTGTTCCCCTAGACAACTGCATATAGAAGCTACCTTTAAATTGACCAAGTTTGTCAACCATTATTTTTCAAATACTGATCTGTAGTACATATTACTATGAAATGTCAGAATATTTCATATAATAAAAGTGGATTTTTTTGTACAGTACGAATTTAAGCTACAGGTGTGTACACACAAAAAACTAAATCTGGAGGATTGCCTGTAAATTAGACAAAGATTTGCAGCTGTTGAGTGTCATGTAAAAGTGTTAAATTATTATATTAGGACAGGAAACCACATATTAAAAAAAACAAACTCTATTCCGTAATGGTCAAAGTTGCTTCAATGTGTACAGCATCAGTTTGACCCTTACTCACTTTATTATTCTGTCTGAATTTTTTTTCAAGTGAACTTGTGAACCAACTGACATAAAATACTCTTCTGAATAAATGAATAACTTTTATATATAAGTTTTTTATATATAAATATATATATTTAATATTTTTTATTTTAAAGAAAGAATTGGACATGACAAACAACAAACCAATTACAAGGTTCAAATTTAGAGAGTCATAATGTCAAGAGAGAACTCAAGCAAATGCTAAATCTTCTATACTAGTGATTCTACCACTTTTTAACATAAGGGAACCCTTTAAATAACTTTCAGGTCTTCAGGGAACTCCTGCTTTAATTGCTCATAGTGCATTAGCATAGTGGTCAGTAGGACGAATTCCTCTTACATTGCTGGCCAGTGGGAAGAATGTCACCCATACAGATAGCCAAAAAGATTATTGGTATTAGTTTAACTGATTTCAGAGGCACAAATTGTCCAGGGAACCGCTAGCAACATTTATGAAATTTAAAGACATCAGAGGGATCAGCACTTTGGCAAAATGGCCTGTAACAGTTGTAGTCCTGCCAATCTTCAAGATCTTACTGGTGGTCCAGAGAGGCTCCTTCATCTTCCCAGGGGCAATTGAAAACTCATAGGGCCTCATTGGGGCAGCACAGTGGCTCAGGTATTAGCACTCTTGCCTTTGCAGCGCTAGATCCAAGGTTCAAATTTCAGCCAGGCCACTATCTGCATGGAGTTTACAGGTTCTGCCTGTGTCTGAGAGGGTTTCATCCGTGTACTCAGGTTTCCTCCCACATTCCAAAAACATGCAGTCAGGTTATTTAGCTTCCCCCAAAAGTTTGACTTTCCAAATTGACTTTGGACTGTAATAATGACATATGACTGAGGTAAGAAGCTCCTTTGAGGGGCAGTTGTGTCAAGACTATGGACTTTGTACAGCACTGCGTAATATGATTTGTCCATTTCTATCTACAAATCATTTATGAGACTGGCAGATAAAAAAAAAGAAAAAGAAGCTGGGATAATAGTGGATAAGAGAAAGGGAAAAAGAAAGAGAGGAGAGGATAGGGGGAAATAAAGGTAAAGGAAAATAGAGTCCAAAACCATTGGGATGGCTAAGTTCTTGAACAATTTCACATATTGCTTTTTTGGGGGGATGTAAATGGACACTATACCAGCCTGCTTCTTCCTTCCTATATGATGACATAATTTGTAATATTTTAACCAGCCAACCTTACACTCATACTATAGCAAAGACCAGATCCAAAGGAGTAGAAAAGGTGCAATTAAATCACAATTAGGCATCTATAACCACTGGAATAGCTGTGCAATGAGCTCAGATCACAGTATGCCACTGCTATCTTTGATGAAGTTAGGGTGGACCCTTCTGGAGAGTCCACGTCAATGGCTAAAAATGGCTAAAAATTCAGAGGCCCATCAGCTCTTAATAAGAGTGCAAAGAGTATGTGAACCATGATTTATGCACAATTAGATGAAATGGAAATCTGTTGTGGTGCAATACTACCTAAGGAAGGATCAACCACCACACCAGGCTTCATCGTTCCATAGCATGGGGTCTTGAAGATCCTGATGAATGGCTGTGAAATAGATATTCCTCACAGGAGATGGTTACCCCTCCCCGATGAGCACAATGAGGAAGAATATATCTGTCTCTGTGTGTCTGTTGATATCAGCACCATGTTCTTTCATCCTGTGAAATGTGTGCCGCTGAATCTCTTGTACCCTTCTCGCTACTGGAGATATACTTTCTTTCCGCCACATAGGCATGTCTGTCTATTAAGTGTTCAATAGCCCAGTGCTATGATTACCCACAGAAGTGGAAGGAGCTCATGATAGATGATAGATCATGATAGATGTAAGTTCATGCCATCCTCTTCTTGGCCCTATTTATAGCTCTTTTTATGGAGCTCAACAGCTCAAGTTTAAATTTTCAAACATACACTGCTGAATATTTCAAAGAGACTTCTCCCCTCCAGATTGCCATTCAAAGAGAAAGAAGCTGAAAGTAAACAGTGTCTGCTGTGATTGATTTAAGTGTCACAGGTGTACACTGTAACACAAAGATTTATTATTATATATATATAATGTATATATATACAAAGGCACATTTTTCTTTGATTTGCCCCTGCTCCTTGCTTTAAACAATTCAGACATGATTAAAGTGAACATTCCATACATTAATTAAACCTTCTTTGCATACATTGAAATTTCATCCTGTAGAAATTATAACACTTTTTATACAGAGCCCACCTCATTTCAGGGTACCATAATGATTGGGACAAAGTAATGGTAGGTACCTTAAGGCAGTCATTTTTAGTACTTTGTTTCATTTACCTTGCATGCAATGACTGCTTAAAGTCTGTGATTCATAGATATCACCGCGTGCTAAATATCCAAACCTCTCCTGCAGCCACCTTCAACGCCTGCTTGTTATGGGGGCTTGTCCTTTTACATTTCAGAATTTGGAAGGTCTGATCAATCAGATTTAAATCAGGTGACTAGCTTTGCCATTCAAGAAATTTTCATTTTTTTATCTTTAAATTAAAAACAGTAAAAAGAAAAAATAAAACTATTCATTTAAAAATAGTTTCAGTTTATATCAGCTGAACCACAGAGTAGAAAAGCCTGTCCTTCGCTAGCAGCTGCAAGGTGGGACTTTTGCTCTTTGTGGGCAAGCAGCGGTGTCTCTGCAGGATGCCAACACATCCACAGCTCAGCGCAGAAAGAGTCAGAGCTTTCAAATAAGTAAAGTTCATACCCCCTGCCAATTTGAGAACTATAGGTATGACTAAGTATGAGGCATGTCAGACCCCTCTTCTCCATATTAAGAAAGGGGCCATTTCTTGAGCTGCTACCTGGCTTCTTTGCACTGTAAGGTTTTGCACAGTATTTAGTAAAACATTCAGTTCAAAAGATTTCTTTATTTGGTTGAACTAGTGTTTATATTTCTTTGTCCCCACCCAGAAAAAAAACCTAATTGACTGAAGTGAAGTAATGCATCAGACCAATAATTTCAGTGTGTAAGCTGTGTAACAAACCAGATGGCTCTCTTCATAGCGCTGGTGACAG
Source organism: Pyxicephalus adspersus (assembly GCF_032062135.1). Lineage (NCBI taxonomy): Eukaryota > Metazoa > Chordata > Amphibia > Anura > Pyxicephalidae > Pyxicephalus > Pyxicephalus adspersus. The sequence continues at coordinate 11,537,561 of NC_092871.1, forward strand.
GATATCACACATTACACAAGATACAAGGATGGTGGTTTGTGAATATAAAAGAAAGAACAATGCAATTTTACTGGGTTTCCGTTACTGCATTCATATACATAGGTCTTGGTAAAAAAAACACTTCTATGGTGATAGTGGTCACTTTTGTCAGCAAGTGAGTGAGGTTAAAAATGCTAAAGTATGTGCCTCTTCCTACCATTAAAAATTAAACAATTAACTGGAAAAACAAAGTTATTATTTTACTGTTAATCTTCAGGCAGGACAGAACCTTTTGGTAATGTTCAGACAGCTGGACAAAAAGATTCTAAAGATTCTAGTTCTACATCAGCCCTTCTGCATAAGCAAAATGGCCATGGTATGTATTAACATTTTACATTTGCTTTATTTGTTTTATTTTTTTTTTATTTTATTTATTTGTTTTTATTATTTAATATTTTATTTATTTATTATATTTTTATTTATTTGCTTTATTTGTTTATTTTACATTTGCTTACATAAGGTTGGAATAGCAAAACAAAAATGGTTTCAAAGAGAACCTTTAATTTAGCTGATTCATTTTCTTATAGAAGTTTAATGGTTTGGCTCACAATCTGTAGAGTAGATCAATTGATGGAAAACTTTAGATCGGACATGTTTGTGTAGTTAGATCGGCATGTTTTACAAAAGAAGACACATCATTAAATCTCATGCCTGCTCAGTGCGTGATAGGGTGATGTAAGAAGCTAGAAGAAGAAGGAAGAAGATGGCCATACTCTCTGTCCAGTCTGTGCTGGAAAGAAGAAGTAAGATGGAATGGTGCGGGACCTACTGGACCTGGTTTGCGGAGGGATCGACAGTTTTACAGGTAAGTGTAGTAAGTTGAGTAGGTTCCACTTTTCTGTTAGATGTGTTAGAATTTAACTCTGTAGAAACTTTTACTTGTACAGCACTCATATCTTCACTTCCATTTATAAAGTCAATTTAGGAAATTAGAGAAAATCTGTAGAAATCAAAGTACAGGTGTCCCCACTGGAGGATTGCTCTTATGACAACCCAAAATATTGGTCTTTTTCTCACTTTTTTGTCTCAAGACAAAAAAAAAATAAGTACATTTACCCAGAGGTGACACAGGCATGACAGTGTTTAACCCTCACCTTTTTAATCCAAAATTAAAAAAAAAAATTTGGAGCTTCTCATACATTTTAAGTATTAGGAGATGTGAGTTGTTCTTACAAGACGACTTGTTATTTTACCCTGAATACAACTTTTCAATACAACTATCCAGTACAGGTTAATACAAATGTGCCTTTCACCCTCAGGGATACATGTACAGGAACTATTTCAGACCTCAAGTGCAGGTAATATCCCAGTAATGAGGATCACTGGATATTAAAAAGATGTCAATAACCAAAGGCGATGGACAGTTAGATTTTTCCTTAGAAAGTCCTTAGAGAACCATGAATGAAAGGTGCAGAACAGTACGCCAATCCAATTGTAAAATCTTTTTGTTGGAATGCACCCACAGAAAGCCAACACGTTTTGCAGACTCCAAAATCTTCCTTCATCAGGGTTAAAAAAAACATAATTGTAATGGATAGGGCAGCATGGTGGCTCAGGGGTTAGCACTCCAGCACTCCCGCATCCCAAAAACATGTAGTTAGGTTAATTGTCTCCCCCCTAAAAATTGACCTTGGACTGCATAAATGACATATGACTATGGTAGGGACATTAGATTGTGAGCTCCTTTGAGGGACAGTTAGTGACATGACTATGGACTTTGTACAGCGCTGCATAATATGATGGCGCTAAATGAATACTGTGTAATAATATTAAATGGATCAGTGGTATTAGAAAAAGCTATTCTACCTTAAAAGCCTAGGTACAGATATTTCCTATAGTCAGATGGTTATTCCTGTTGGAGAATATTCCTAGGGTGTCAGGCACAACATCAAGTTTCCCAAAGCAAACACAAGCTGCATTCAAAACCTGGCAGCCCATCCAATGTTATCCAAAATGAAAAAAAAAATATCTGGATTTGGTCAAAGTTAAGGAAGGTAGATACTGTAAAAAAACCTAAGGCATTTTCTTGATGATAATACCCAGCAGAATGGTGATGAAGGTGAGAAAGACAAGGTGAACAGTCGCCATCGATAGCCACAGCGTCCTGGAACAGTAACCACCTGGAGATCAAAATATAAAAATAATTACAACATGGGTATGGATACTCGGGTGTCTACAGGAGCAGAAACTATGCTATGTCTTACTCTATGTCATGAGCTGCTTGCAGATTTTTAGTTTCAAAGGTTTAAAAATATGGTAATATCACAATCCTGAGAATGCAAGTAAAGTCTAAGATTTCTAAATATTCCTAGCTGAGGTACTGGTTGCGTTGCTCATCCTAATCCCCACTTGAGGTGGTGTGGCCTGCTACCCATTCTCCCCCAGAATTGTCACCTCCTAATAATGGACTGAGTTGCATTGTGTAAGTATATTATGGTGCGGTGTTGGAGTGGTGGTTTTTTGATTAAGTTAGTTGACCTAAAGGGCTGTGTGCCAACACTTTTACTAAAAAAAATATTTGATAAAGAACAAAGAAAAGAAGGGTTTTTGGCAAAAAAAGGTATTGTATTCAATGATAATTCTCATATATAACAACACAAGACATATTTATTCCTGTAAGCCACAATAAGGACTTGTACCCGACGCATTTCGCCCTACTAGGCTTCCTCTGGGGTAGCGGTGTATTAACAAATTATTACACCTGCAGTTATTGTATATGGTCTTGTAATGTAGCTTGGTTCTGCTAGTTTGAAGTAATCAAAAAGAGTCCCATGTTTTTAGGGAAGTTTGTGGTTATTGGTAATATAACCAATTGTGTCCTGTTAAGCAGGCAAGTATGGATCTCACAGGGTAAAGCTGAAAAATCTGTAATACTTGCTGTTTAAGGATAATTGCTGTTTATAGGCTGGGATCCTTCCAAGCAGAGAAATGGAAAAGCTGCTGGCATGCAGTGGACTGTTCTTCTCGAAATCATTTAGCTTTTTCCTAAAGCAATCTATAGTATTTGCTGAAATTACTTCCTGACAGAGCCGATTCCACATTTTCACAGACCTTACAGTGAAGAATCCCTTCCTTACTCAGAGCTTAAACTTCTTTTCCTCCAGACACAAAGAGTGCCCTCTTGTTCTTTGTAATGATCTCAAAGTGAATTATTGGGAAGAGAGTTCTCTATATGGACCATTTATATATTTATACAGGGTGATCATATCCCCCCTTATACGTCTCTTCTCAAGGGAGAATAGATTCAGTTCAGCTAATCTCATCTCATAGCTGAGCTCCTCCATTCCTTTTATTAGTTTAGTTGCCCTTCTGTGCACTCTCTCCAATTCCACAATGTCCTTTTTGTGAACTGGTTCCCAAAACTGGACTGCATATTGAAGGTTTGGTCTGAGCAATACTTTGTGTGCATATTCCCATTCTTTCACCTCTAAGTAAGTATGCAATGAGTACTTTAGAGAACTTATGTATGGTATCTATAGTTAGATGTTATCAGGGTTTCTGAAATGGTTTGAGCTGGTCTTCCCATGGACTTCCCCTTTGTTGGCTGAGAGGAATTACAGACGAACGTGACCTATGGTTCCCTGAGCCAAGGAGTGCTTCCTCCAGTGAACGTATTGGTCTTGTGAGTGGTCTATGGCTTGAGGTCTGCCCACTTCTATGTGTGAGAATCAGTGCACCAAAGAGAAAATGAGGCAGCTATAGTTGGTAGGTTCCCCCACAGTTTGAGCAGAGAGTTATGCATGGTTTTGCGCATTAACAGAACGATTAACATAAAGAAATGACTGCCTTGTTGTCATCCCACCACACACAGAATGTCACTTATACCCATTTTATAGGCAGTATGCTGTGCTGTACAAAGGACCTCTACTAGACTAGAAGAATCCATGATATCATCAGATCTAGAATTAGGACCTTGCTAATTGTATATGAAGGGTGGCGATGGACTTTATAGACAATCCATAAGAGTGGCATAAGTATTTATTTTCATCTGCTTCTTAAATTAAAACCACAAACAAACTAAAAACCCAGCTGACTTATTTATGGGTACAGTGTATATTGCACTGCAGAGTGACCAAGTCTTCCTGGGTGGGAAGATCACACTCAGCAAGGTGTAAACTCCGATTAGATTGACTCAGTGCTTCTTGATTGTTTCTGTTTTCTCTTCCTGTGGCTAAATAGAGTGGTGAAGATGAAAATAAAAGCTTGTGCTACCAGTGATGGGTAATAAAGTGATTACCTGCATGACCAAAACACAAGATTGCTTTTAATAGAAATAATCAGAATCCAACACAGTTTAGAGCTTGCACTTAGAGCTAAATTGTCCAGCAATTACTCACAATTCCCTGTTTTATTAGCAATTACACACTATCTGGCAATGCCTTAGCCCAACATGTGATAAGTCTGGGGCATGTACTCTATTTGGGCAGATTGTAAGCTCCTCGGGCCAGGGTCCTCTCCTTCTCCTGTGTCACTGTCTGTATCTGTCTGTCATTTGCCCCTATATAATGTACAGCGTTGTGTAATATGTTGGTACTATATAAATCCTGTTTATTATTAATAATAATAACAATAATAATAAAAAACTTTGCAGGAGCTTGAAACCGTCCCATTAAAACAATTGCAGCATTGTATATACTCAGCAGGTGGAGCCCTCCAATTAGAATTTTATTACAGGTTGCACATAGACTGCAAGTGTCTGGATATACTTTATTGTCTGTGTATTTTGGAGTAAGGCTTGGGCTACAATATCAGTGTGAATATTATGTTAACAAGAAGTTTAACCCAATAAATCATGCATGTAAGTGCAAAAAGTTAAAGGAGAAAGCATTGCAATAACAATGTGTACAGATTTTTCAAATTGATTGGCTTCCGTATTTGGTTAGATAAAAGAGTTTTAGAAGTTTGAGGTTAAAAAATATGTCAGGGGCAGTATAAGCAGTGGAGATTGATATATAGTGTGGCATTGTGCCATAGCATGGTAGGCAAGAGTACACGAAGACCAAGAACTGGAAGCTTGTGGAGAGATACCCTGTACAAATGTCATGACCGGAGAAAGAATGATCACTGGAAACACAGCTCTTGATGTGCTCTCCTACTCTCCATCATTCATCAATCTGCCGTGGCGTTGAGGGACCGGTGTGGACATGCTAGATTTTCACGTGGGACAATCACGACCATTTGTTGCAGGTGACAGTCATCTAGTGTGTGTACATAGCTTTGGACCTTGGTCACTTTTTATTAAAGCTCACCAACACTGGAGAAGATAGACTTTCATGGGTGAACCTGGATGATCTAGCAAATCTGAAAAAGATTTTTTAAAGTAATTTGGTATTTGTTGGAAAAAGTTTTCAATCCTGGACTTGATCAATTCTAAAATTGGCTGATCCCCAAGGTTCACATTATATTGACTATCTTACCTGGTCTTGCAGATCTTTAGTAAATCAGGACCCTTGTTGGAAGAAATGAAAGTGGAACTAAACTTCTGGTTTGAATAATTGCCTGACCTACCTGATCACTGTCTTCTTATGTCAAAATCCACCATAGTCTTCATATGGTCAAAAACCATATATCAAAAGCAGCTCAGCAGTTTTTGACAGATGAAGACATCACCTCTGGCAGATTGATGAACTAAGCAGAGAGGACTGCTGTTTTATCCAATGGAGGAGAGCATAGCGGGGTACCATTGACTTGTTCTTCCCTGTCCCCTCGCCATAGAGATGAACAGTGGATACTGGGATACCTAATACATCCCCGATCCCCTCTGGCTGCCAGGACTGATTGGACTCCTGTGCACCTGTGCGGGAATTACATCTCCCCAGCCCGGCAAATCAAGATGGCCAGAAACACAGTTCTGGGAAGAATGTAATAAAGATTCTTCCTGGTCGCATTTTATTAGTTTTTGCATTTAGTTACGCTTTAAGATGTGTGGTCTTGGTGACTGTCAATGCTGAATTGTTGGAAAAGATTCTTTGGGGCCTTCTAGCCAAGACCCTCCTAATTTGTTTCTTGAATAAATACGTGATATGTTGCTTTTAAAGCAAAGCAAGACTTTGATAACTGTAACCAATTTTACGGGTTTTGTAGCTGCACATTAAGGTTGGCAGCAAAATAAAACCTATCCCCCCCAGTAATACCTGGTTTAGGATATTCTGTGTCCTTTAAAACTTCCAAGAGGGTGCCATTTCCATATCCCTCGTCACTGCCGGAGTAAACTTGGCAGCAATACTTCTCCGTATCCTCTTCATTCAGGTCAATGATGGTAATTTCTGTGTAAGAAGGACTTTGGATAACTCTGCCTTTGTAACTCAAATGGTCTTCAAGATGGGTTTTTTCACCACAACACAATGTCCATTCCACCGTGAATACCTCTGACTTCTTCTCAAAGGAGCACTTGAGGGTTGCATTCTTCCCAACAGTGGCTTTGATGAGACGTGGTTGCTCCACTGCCAATATTTTTTTCCTACCATCTATGAAAAGCAACATCAACAACAATATGTGGGTTAGTGGAAGGCTTATGTATCCAAGATTCTACACTTTGTCATAAAATATAAGTGATTATTAAAACTTCTAGTTCTTTAAAACATAATTTGCTAAGACAATTTGGGTCTGATTTTTTAATGCTCTCCAAGAGTGGAGAGGATACATTTTCATCAGTGAAGCTGGGTGATCTAGCAAACCTGGAATGGATTTCTTGAAAGTAATTTATTATTTATGCTGGATCAGATGCATTTTGCTGGATCACCCAGCTTCTTTGCTGGAAATGTATCCTCTCCAGCCGTGGAGAGCTTTAAAAAATCAGGCCCATTGTCTTGGCTCTTTTTATCTGCTTCCACTCCCTGCAGTGATTCTAGGAAACCTGAAATTTAAAAAAATTTTACTTGAAAAATTGAGAGTTTCTGTTTTGAAAACAGAAACTATATATATATATGTATATATATATATATATATATATATATGTATGTATTATTGTTATTAATATAAAAATAGCATTGAAGTTCAAAAACATGATTCTAAAAAAATATATATATATTTTTAGGTAATATAGTGGGTTAATTTAATAATGATATTTCAATATTTAATATTTTTATTTGGGTTTTTATATATATTTATATAAAATATATTATTTTATTATATTATTTCATATTATATTTATTTTTATTCTGATTTATGTATTAAATACTATTTGTGTTAGGTATTTTTTTATAACTGTTGATACTGTCTAATTATTCAGGTGCATGTTCTAGTGGCTGTAAAGAACTTCTATTATCTTTTCCATGAGCAAGATAAAGGGAACATTTACATACCTAGTTATATTTTATTTTCTATGGGGTAATTAGATTTTATCAATAATACATTTTCAAAACTAGAGAAATATATCTCTACTACTAAATAAAGTGGAAATGTTTGAGAAAATTTAATAGACTTAACATACAATTTTTTATTTCATTTTGATTATACAAGTGTTATATTAAAGTTATACATTTTTATAAATATATATATATGCAATTTTCAGATAATACTAAAATGCCAGTAAAACAAGTCATGGCATTGCTTTTGAAGATAAAATGTGCAAATGAATTAAAATGGATATTTTATAAACAGTTTATTTATCAGTTATGAATTTAAACATAAATATGCTTCTGAGCCTTTATTTATTAGTTGGTATTGAATACAAAATAATAATAATTTTAAGTATTATAACTGTAAAACATCATTGTCCTTTTTAAACTAGAGACAGACAATTTTGGTTAATGAAATATATAATAATATTTGGTTTTGTCACCTAGTTCTAGATTTCTGTGTAATTGCAGTTAAGAAAACAAACTTGTTTCACATTTTTATTTTTATTAAAATAAATATTTCAGATTTCAAATTAAATTAAATGTATGTAATATTTTTTCACTCTTTTCTTAAGTAGGAATATTTTGTACTTGTTATATTATAGTTTATTATACATAATAAATTATTCTACATACATGAAATAAAGATTTATATATTTTTATAGTTTTATAAAGTTTTTATATTTAATTAATCTTTCATGAATATTTAATGAACTTTATATTTATTTTTATTTTTTTTATGAATTTTTTTTACATGAAATAAAGTTTTTTATTTACAAAAGATTGATTTATGTTGTGAAAGGGTTATTTTGCATCCATAAAACTTTTTTAATGTATTATAACCCATGGCAAGCATAGGTAAGTGAACTTTTGATTATGCTAGCACAACAAATTCCCTAATGATTTATCGCCATAGGAGGGCCAAACCTGTTTCCCTGATTACATAGATGGTGGGGTGATTTCACTTACCTGCACTGCAGTGGTAGGTCAGGCAATGGATAAAAATGATATTCAGGAGCAGCAGGGTTGCTTTCATCTTGTGCTACAGAAAAAGACTGATAAAGGAAGAGCATAATACCTTTTGCTTATAGTAATGTACAGTCCCACATAATGTTACGGAAACTGTGGTCTGTGAAATACTTCTTAAAGCACCAACTACTGCAAAGTCACCGTACTGCTTACAGGCATCACCCAGTTTATAGACAAACGTTTCCAGAAGCAACATTAGTTCATCATACTTTGATCAGAATTATACTTCCGCTAACCCAGAATCTAAATTACAACTCTAAATAGCAGTAGTCCCTGCAAAGGAGAAAGCAAATATCTTTCTTGCTATAGCACTACCAAATCACCACCGGAATTCTCTCTAGAAATTGACACTTCCTAGAGTATCGGACTCCTAGTCCCCTCGCTACACTCTGTAGTTCCTTGCACCAACCTCTTGTGTCAATACTTTCTCCTGGACATAGGGGTTGGAAGGCCAAAGCATGAAGTACAACAAGGTGCCAGAGATTGACGGTGCTGGTTTCTGAAGATTCTTTGGGCAGCAATTTCTCGACATCAGAGCAGTGTTTGATTAAGGTTCAATTTTAGATGCAGAGTTAGAAGAAGAAGAAATAAAGAAAGTAAAATCTACTGATGTTAAGATATAAGCAGATCATTATAGCTGTCGATTATTTCTGAATAATTCCACTGTCAGAAGTGAGCTGAAAGTCCAAAGTGCATTGACACGAAAAAGGTTGCAAGACCTCTGCAAGTAAAAGTTAGAAAAGCACTTGAACCCTTTTTTTTTGGTTTTAATAAAAACACACTAACTCGCATATTCAGTGAAGCAGAGGATGATAAATGATGGTGTAGAACGAACAGCAACCCATATCAGCCGCCAGTATTTAAGGGAGCAATAGATTCTCACTTCGGCAAAACAATTCATACCAAAAGCTTGGAAGTCTCCTTTTCTTTGCTTTTGGGAGGTAAAACAGCATTTCTCCTAGCCCAGCCACTAAATAATAGGACTGCCAAATTTGATTTAATATGGTTCCCTTGGGTCCATCAATTTTTCTCATACTCAATTGATTGTTCACTATTGGTGGTTTAACCTTGGCTGGGTGTAAAGCCAACCCACCCTTAGTTACCATTTGCCCTTATTATTCTCCCTCCTATCTTCCTCTTTTTCTTTTATCCCTCCTACCCATGCCCAACCTACTATTATCTCAGGTTTATGTTCACTCACACAGTAATAAGATTGAGTTTGTATTTCCCAAGGACATATCGAGTTCCCACTGTTCTTTGCCATCCACACTATATACTTCTTATCTTTCCGAACTGTTACCGATTTGTCTTTATTGTTTGACTATGTACATTATGTAAACGTTGAGTAGGTGTCTGGATTTCCTTTGTAATTTTTTTCAATTACCGGTAAGCATTTGCAAAATGCTCAATTAGATTTATTTAGAAAATGTTTATAAATTAAAGGTAACATTTTATTAAGACTTTTTCTAATGAATTCATTATGATATGATAAATATGAATACATTTTTATCATCATTTTAATATCATTACAGTATAGCAAGCTAATTTACAAATATATCTAAAAATAAATGAATTAGGAGGACACATGCCCTGTTTGTTTTCATTATTTTCTTTAGTTTTTTATTTTCTTCATTATATGGTTTTAAAGATTTGTGACTTAAATGTGTGCATTTCACCTTTTTTATGTCTCTTTTATTTATTATTTATTTATAGCACTGTAATACATTATTTAGATAATAGGACTTATATGACTTTTTATTGCTTAGTTTATATGGGTAAATTTACCTAGACATTCATTAACTTCTGGAGCAAGCTGTGCTTTGATATGCAAAAAGAAAAAACTGCAGAGTTTGTCTTGGTCGTTAAAGAGTTAAAAGATGTTGCAGAAGAGCTCAGTCTCAGCTGTGTTCAGCAAAAGTCATACAGACCACCCCCACCTCCTTATCAAGCCTCTGTCCTGCACACGAGCAGCAGGGAAGCCCCGTTTATATATAGGAGTCATCCGTATGTCGGATGTCCATATCTCAGGGACTGCCTGTATTTGTACACAGCCTAGGTTTCTTCCTAAGGTTTATTTATTGAGATTTTCCAGATAACCTAAACACATTCTATATTAAAATACAAAAATGTATTTATTCCATTGCATGTAAATACATGTTTTCTTTAAGATCCATTATACAATTCTTTATTAAATTAAAGGTGAGTTTGAATATACATTTCAGTTATTAACGCGTTTCACCATCAGGCTTCTTTAGAAGGACATTTTAAAAAGGTATATATACTTTCAACCCTTTTTTTTTCTTTGAAATTTTGAATGTTTAATCATTTCAAATATCTTTGATCTTATATAGGTTTAAAAGATTACCAACTTTCTTGCAAATTGCTAATTTCAAGTTCCAAAAGATGTCCAAACCATCACCTCACTAGAAATGACATTCACCATATAGTGTATATAAAACAATAAAATATGGGCAATACTTAATGGTCACAGGAAAAAGGTTTCAACGCTCAGTTCATGTAAGTCAAATAACCACCTCGGTGGAAACCTGTACTTTCACTGTCCTGTGGGACATATATAGAATATATATAATGTTGTAAAGTTACCAGGAAAGTTCTATTAAGTAAACCTTAGGAAGAAAGATAAAATATATATTAGGGATGCAGTACTATAAATTACTCTATCCCTCAATTTATGGATTTTGTACTCAGCTTTATCTAGCATCACCCGTTCAGGATATACTCTGACCATTGCAGTCACTCTCTCCTCTATGATGTGCAAGGACGTCTGTGCTGGGGGGCACTGACCAATCAATTTTGTTCACTTTTCAAAAAAAAATATAAGAAACAAAAACACTGCAAGTAAACATTTACGAAACTTAATTTTTCTATTTTCACTTCCAATACATGAGGTATGTGACAGGCTCTCTTTTTCTTTTTCTGAATGCTTTGCCTCAAAGAAAATAGCTCTGACTACTGGAACATCTTGACAGAAGCGTAGGTAACCCTCTCCTCCGGGAGTTTAACCTTCGCACGCTGTGACCGGTTCGACTGACTAATTTCAGCATAATGAAGTTTATCTTCACTGATCATTCTCTCTTCAAAGACCTAAAATTTTAGCAGGCAAAAAAGGTATTACTATCAGTCCACACCTACATTGTGCTGTGTGTTAGCACTAAACATACCCTCAGATTATTTTTAGAAAATAGCCTTTGTATTCCCCTTGTATTCCTTGTGCAGCAGAAAGGGAGAGACAACGGGAGCTCTGTGGGGCAATCATGCTCTAATTGCACTGATAGATTAATGTAAAGGGGAGCGTTTAGTAATAGAAAAAAAGCATGCTCCTGATACCCCGACCTCTTCAGCCTGTATTGTGGAATGCGATACTGAAATCTGGGCATCATGGTGGCTCAGTGGTTAGCACTCCAGCCTTTGCAGCTCTTGGTCCCAGGTTCGAATCTCAGCCAGGCCGCTATCTGCATACAGTTTGCGTGTTCCCCTTGTGTTTGTATAGGTTTCCTTCCACATTCCAAACTAATGCAGTTAGGTTATTTGTTTTCCCCCCCAAAATTGACCTTAGATTGTTTTAAAGACATATGACTATGGTAGGGACATTAGGTTTGAGCTCCTTTGAGGGACAGTTAGTCACATGACTATAGGCTTTGTACATTGCTGTGTATTATGTTGCTACTATAAAAAAACAAGATTATAATAGCAACTCGTGCTGTCTAATAAGTCCTTCATCATCTTCTGTCCTTGTTTTGAAAGGCCATACCCCTTCTTGCTTAACTTTTTGCTAAATATATCACCTACTCTTGGATGTACTGTCCTATCAGATTGGGTACTCCAATGTTCTACTATGTGTGCCTATTGGGACAAGACATGACGTGGTTTCCATACAATGTACCCTATATGCTTGGGGTTGCTGTTGATGTTTCTTGACTTTGCTTCGATCTGAAGACCTAGTCTGAGCCTTCTGTGTTACCCCAGTTAGCAATATAGACATCTATTGATGATTGTTACGGTTTATGTTAAATACCCTTGTCTAATCCCCCCCCCTTCTTTCTTGTGTCTGTTGGTTTCCCCGTTTTTGGTTTCCTGGTTGCTTCTTCCCTTCCCCCTCTTCCACCTGTTCCCCACATCCACCTTACCTTACCTCACCTCCCTCCTTTTGTATTTCAACCCCCTCTCCGACAGCCCTATATGTTTTGTTACTTTTAAAATTGTATTGCAGCTGCATGTTTATTTTTGTTCCCTATTTTTACTGAATCGATAAATTAAAACTATATAAAAAAGAAAGAGCATCAGTATGAACTACCCAATCACAGGCTGTGGGCGGGTCCTTGACCAAGTTGTATGCAAGTTTTACAGCAGAGAAAAGTAAGGTCATGAACCTGAAGGTATTATCTGGTTTTGGCTGGAGGCAGCTTTCTGAATTTCTGAAGTTGGTGTTGAGTACGTTGATTATTTCTCTTAGTGGCCAGTGCTGTTATATTTCATCTATAGAAAATGGCTTAATAAAGAAAAAAAAATCCCATGGTATGGTATTGATTAATCTTTAATTGCTATTTTCCTTTGCTTATAAATCTGTAAACTAATATATACTAGGTATATAAAAAAGATAGAATCAGAAGTAGAACCTACCTGTTTCCCAACCAAAGATGAATCTGTAAAAAAAAAATTGATATCAAAGAATGAGAATGGATGGATATTTTATCAGTTAATTTTTTTATTTTAAATAGCAGTGCCTATTCCTTTATATCCATGCTTGCATAGGGAAGAACAATTTTATTTTAGTTGGTTTACTGTTTTTTAATACCATTGTTTATATGTATCTAATAAATTATCCCCCAGCTACCCCCCATTAACGCAATCGCACTGCCCACCAGCCACCTCTGGAAATCTCCTTAGTCTTTGGTACATGCACACAATCCTATTTATTCCCATGGAATGGTCCACAGTGTAATTAGAAAAAAATAAATTGGTTCTCCATAGGAAGTTGCCAGCAGCAGGCTTAACATCACCGGCCAAAATACATTTTTTTTTTTTATTTGTACATCTTTTAGTCGATAATTTATATCGATAGTTTACAAGATAAACATGCCAAAGGAAAACCCAGTTTGTCTAAAATAAATGAAAAGAAAACACAAGGAATAATGAACATTAACAATCACCAATCTGGATATTTTCTACAGCTTTAGAGTTGCATCTCTTTAACCCTCCCCAGTTAAGCCAATACTGTACACTTTCAATGTTGACTTGTCATTAGTTGCAACAATTAATAAGAGTTATTGGCCTTGGAGAAGTCTTTGCACACATCTCATCATGCGCAGTGAAAGAGGCCAGTTATCTGAGTTTTTCATCAGCAGTTGACCTGTAGGTAAATGTACATTAGCGTGTCACACTTACCTCCTTCAATGCTTTTAGCTAGCAGTTCCACATTATTTACAGGAACACATACCTTTGCGAAAATATTTTACACCAACAGCGAGGAGTATCAGTATAACACAGGTCTCAATGGCTATCACGATATACAGGACAAATGTCTTGATACCATTTTGGTCTGTAGAGAAAAAATATGGACACATTATCAATTATATATCCATTATATATCCTTTCCCAAATTCAGTAAAGTGGTTCAACATAAGTTATTATTATGGCATCGTATTTTCAGATGTGGTAATAGTCCCTGTTCTCTTCTGGGATTGTCTAAAAACTGGCTGGCTACAGAGGACATAAAGGGGCCGCCTCATCAGACACATTCCCCCGTGTTCCTCCGAGTGCAGACAGAGGACATAAAGGGGCCGCCTCATCAGACACATTCCCCCGTGTTCCTCCGAGTGCAGATAGAGGACATGGAGGGATGGCCTCATCAGACACATCCCCGTCCGGAGGCTGATGGCAGGAGCTATCATAGCTGGGAACTGTGGTCTATCTCCTTCATTTTCGAAGTGGCAATTCATCGTCATCTATACAGGGATTCCTCTCTGTTATCATCTGTCGGTTTGCACTTGCCCTCATCATGAGCTTGGTTTGCTCTGAAGGCATATATATACTTGAATGAAGATGACAAGATACTGTAATGTATGATATATGTTATAAGTAATTATCTCTCAACGTTATCATCCTGATGAAGCGACATTGACAGTGAAACAAGTCCCGACACCCTTTAATGTTGTGAGATGCTATCCTGTTAGCTCTTAAATCATTTGATATACTATGACCCAATCTTTGAGCAATATTGATGTTCAGATTGTACTGTCTGGCATAATGGCATAATCTTTTATTGGTTTTATTATTTTCCAAGTAAAATGTTTTTGTTCCTTGATTTTATATGTGTGCCAATTATGTCCCCTTTTTTCTGCATATTTTGAATAAAAACTAGCTGTGCCGCAAAGCTCCCTTGCCCTTCCCTCCACCTTTCTACATACCCATTTATGCAGCTGCCAGGGTAGGAGCAAAGGGGAATACTGTGGACCAGTGTTTCTTGAATTTTTAACATGGGGGAACCCCTTGAAATAACTTTCAGGTCTCTGCTATAATTATTATACCCACCCCTGAGGGAGACACCTCAGTCCTGGATAAGGTTTCATGCTGCCTGTCAGCCATTTCATCATTCAGATTTCTGAAACTCAACCTGGATAAAACAGAACTTTTCATCTCCCCCTGACATATTTCTGTTATCAACACTGTTATTCGGCCGTCCCCTCAGGCATGTTGTCTTGGCGTCACCCTCGATTCTGCCCTCTCATTTACCCCCTATATTCAGAACATTTCCAGGTCCTGTCACTTTCACCTGCGCAACATCTCCAAAATCCGCCCCTACCTGTCCCGCGAGACCACCAAACTCCTTGTACATACTCAAATCATCTCTTGTCTGGACTTCTGTAACCTCCTCCACTCTGGTATTCCACTAACCCGACTCTCTTCTCTACAATCTGTTATGAATGCTGCAGCCATGAATTACTGCTGTAGAGTGTCAGTTGGGTTCTGAGTCTGCTGGGGCTTCTATAATTACATCCAAGATGGCGGTGCCTATCGGCAATGTCAAGGCAATAGTTAACAGCTGAGAGATTTCATAGAACAAATAATACAAAACTGGTTCCATGTCAGACATGGCTTTGTTGCTAGACAAGCATTACCTTCTATATGTGTTCTTGGTGTGACCTCCAGTCTGGTTCCAGACCCAAAACTTCCTTTCCCACGATAGTTCTGTATTTCACAGCAGTATATGCCGGAGTCGTTCTCTGTCAAGTTGGTGATAATCAATATCTTCGGCCGTCTTGACTGGCAATGTGGGGATGACATAACCCTGAAACCCAGATCAATCAGACAGGGAAAACAAAGTATTGCACAATATACATCACATGTACCTTTCTGCAAAAATGTCCTGCCTGATCATACAAACTTAAAAGTGGAACTTTAGTTCGATTTTAAGGGCAAGTTCAGACTGACGATGAGGGTGCAGTGCAGATACGGCTTCCTCGTACGCCTGAGCTCTGTCCACAGTTGAGATGATACATGAAGCATTGCACCTGCAATGTAGGTTCTACCTGTAGAGTCACACCTGCAGCCAACCGTGGGGAATGAATGGGGATGGCAATGAGCAGTGTTGCATGCTGTAAAATGTTGAAATGCCAGTGCAGCAGTTCAGGCAGCAAAGTGGCTGACAAGGTGCCAGCTGCTGGGAGCTGCAAAGGAACTGATGTTTCCTCCGCTAATTTGACCAAGCTTTGAAATGTAATATTAAAAATAATTTATGACCAATACATCTACAGTCACCCTTGGGCACTGGTCTGCCTTATCTTATTGTACATTAAGCCCTCCTTGTGCTGTCTTTAGTTCCCTAGCTGAAAAACCCAATGGACTGTATAACAAAGATGCCACTCTAGGTAGACCACCACCGCATGGTAAAGCCCTTTTTCCGAAGCATTCATTTGCAGTAAGCGTCACATGTCCACTAGATCCTTTCATTTTTTCTTCCAATAAGCAACATATAATCTTTCAGCAAATGGGAAGACATATGACTTTCCACCGGACCCAAGTGCCTCATCCTTTGATGCATTTTGCCCTGTGCATGGGTATGATCATAGATTTGCCACTCCTGGGACAAGGCAAAATAGTTTAGTGGATAGGAGGATTGGGTCTTGGAGAAAGGAAATTTTCCAATAGTTGCATACTGGTTATCAATAGACTATAAATCAGGTTCCAGTAAACATGTAGCTATAGTTAGTTCAATGGGGTGACTCTCAACCAAAACATGGAACTAAATACTAAATGAAAGGAACAATAGCATATACGTTAGTTACAGTTATTTCAATACATGAGATTAATATAATGCTATACATTTTTTGAAATAGTAAATAAAACAAGTATAGCAAAAAAAAATTCAAGAAATAATAACTTTTTTTATGCTTTCCCATGTCAGACACTAAACTTATACAGTGTGCAGATAAAGACTGTCGCTCTCCGTGTGCATAAAATAAAAAGACGGCATTTCTATTTATGTATCCACCCAACTTTATTTATATGGTTTATGGGAAATTTCAACTATAAAATCATATCTGGTGTTAGACGGTTGATTGTGATACATCTATGGGGATGAGAATGCACGCTTCTGTTCCTATGTTCTATTATTATGACAAGTAAGCCAAGGCATTAGCCGCCGGCAGTGTGGTGAGGTTTATCATGTTTATGGATCTTTTACTAACAACATCTACATCTAACCAATATAGCTTGTACGATGACCTAGATATGTCAAATGCTCATTTCTTTGTACTGGCTGCATACGCTCGCATTATAAAACTATGTGCAAAGCCTGTCTGTGCTCTGTCTACATATTAACCAATAAAATATGAAACTGAGCTCATGTTCAGATAAAAGAATTTTTGTTAGTTCAAAGTTTACAATTTCAATAGGATCTGCCCTGTGTTCTGGTAATTAGGGATGGTTGAGATGACCACTGGGCAACCCTAAATTTATAGTAGCCCTGGCTTCTTTAAAATGTATTTCCAATTTCGATGGCAACAAAAAATATGTTTAGGTGATCTACAGTAGGTACAAGAATTCGCTACATGTTGCTGCAGATTATGACAACAAAAGCTGTTTGTTGAACACTACAGTATCAGCATCCCTTTATATTAGTGTTTCTCCAAGGATCTGATTGTGAGGAACCCTAAAGTTCTTCCAGAGGTTGCCAGGGGTTCCTTAAGCAATGAGCAGATTGGATTCCTCAGGTCAGTTTAATAGATATCAATGATCTTTTTGGCTATCTGTAATGGTGACATTTTTACCAATGACCAGCAATGTAAGAGACATTCTTCCTACTGACCACCACACTAATATACTGTGACCTGTGGATATAGGAATAATAGGAGGGTTTTCCCCAAAACCTGAAAGTTATTTTCAAGGGTAAATCCATGTTAAACACAGATTTAGAAGTATTTTATTGTTATTTAGAAGTAAACAAATATACAGCACTATCCAAACAAAAATACAAAAGCAATCAAATACAGAAGGGCTTTATATATATATATATATATATATATATATATATATATATATATAGTTGTCCCGGTGTTATAATAAAATTGTCCTAGTGTTTTATTAAAATTAATATTTTATTTTTGGTTGGGTGGTATAACTTTTTACACATTTCAGAGAGGTGTGAGGGTAATATTTGCCTGGATATCAGTGTTTTTTATTTTGTGAAAACCAACATACAATACAAACTGTGATATTCTTACTGCAAATCTAACATATATATTATATATATATATATATATTATCAAATCTATAATTAGAACATGGTTTAACTCAAAATGAAGATTGTTTGCAGAAATCTCATCTCTGTGTTACAAGCACAATAAAATGAAGACATCATTGCTTCTAACCATTCATTTTTTAAAGTAGGTATAAAAAAAAAAAATCATTTTGCGATAGGAGTAGCAAGGGGAACATTTTGCGGACCATACTTAAGCTTTAAAGATCTGTCTGAGCTTCAAAGGCAATACTCAGAATGAGGGTATGGTGCCGTTACGGCTTGCTCAGGGAAGACATTACAAATAAATTCTCCTCGTGGTATACCCGTGGGGAATGAATAAGGGAGACAGTAAGGGGTGCAATACTACTCACTGCTGCCTGCTATCAATTTTGGACTGAAAGCATTTGATAGGCAACAATCCTACATTTACAATTTTGTTGAATAATTCTCTTTAACACCAAGGCAGCTATGCATATAACCTACCTACAATTCACCAATTTCAACATTTTGGAATAACCTGGGTTGCTGATAGGTTACTTATTTATTTCTAGTAAAAAACTTTTTAAAAAATCTCTTTGTGCCTAGGCAGCGTAATTCTGGCTCCCTTCACGCCTACATATAAACAGAGTGCAAGAATTTTGATTTCCATTTATATCTCATTGGCTACCCATAGAGTGTATGTGAGGGGGGAGGTACATGCAAGGGGAGCTTCTATTAACCACCCTGGTATGTACGAATGTTAACTGAAGGAAAAAAAGAGGGGTCAATATTCACTTACATTTTTTTGTGCACCAAGTTATCTATTTCCTACTAACCCAAACTCCATGGTTAACAAATAATGCACTCCATTAAAGCACAATATGTGGGCCCTTTACAAATCACGTACTGTTGGTGTTAAATATACAATAAAAAAACAATACCATGCCAAACAAAAATAGAAATGTATTCCCCCACCAATCTGCCCCCCACAAGCCCTAGGTGAGGGTGACATTGCCCTTCCTCCTGGGAAATACTGAGCAACTGTAATTACATGAGAAGAAAATTTCCCATTGGACTGGATTATTCCCGCTTTGTATTTCCAGAATTTTTCCCAAAAATATGGAGACATCAGGGCTGATTTATAAAAGCTAAAGATAAACTTTCATCAGTGAAGCTGGGTGATCCAGCAAACCTAGAATGGATTCCTTTAGTTAGTTATTTGCTAGTTGCTAGCAGATGTTTTCAATCCTGGACCAAAATTTGCCAGGTTTGCTGGATCACCCAGCTTCACTGATAAAAGTGTATCCTCTCCAGCCTTGGAGAGCTTTTATAAATCAGGGCCAATATGCAAAGAGAAGCAAAAATGTATTTTCTTTTCAGGTGCATTTAATACCTACTAATTGTAACTAATTTATGGGCCAGGCCCAGACATTAAGACCTTCAATTTAGGTTAAAGTTGAGTATATATAGCTCAACCTTTTTTTCAGTTTTTACAGAGTGGGGTAACAATGGTGGTGATGGTGGTATTGGTAAAAAGGTTGATTCATCAGTAGGATTTCACTTTTTTTTGGCCCATATACCCATCAGAAAATAAAGAAATCTCTCTACAGAGTAAACTTTTTAAACTCTTTAAATATAATTAGGACAGAAAAGGAAACCCCATACATATTTCTATGTTGTAGTAAAATATGTTGTAGCTATGTTGTAGCGAAAATAAATGATCAAATGAAAATGTAAAAAAATGGTAAAAAATATATATATTTATTTATAAAAAGATTGTTTTTGGTAATTCAATTTAAGTATTTTGCTTATTTGTGGTATAAGTATATATATATACATATACATGCACAATATTAATTATTAGTTGTATTATTATTAATAAACTGTAGTTATTTAGCACCATATATATTATGCGGTGCTGTGTATATATATATACAATCTATAAAAAAATAGATAGAAATTACTTTTCAATACGATTTTTGTCACATGGAACACATGATTTTGAAAGAAATTGCTTATTCACCCCTAAAAGTTGGGGTAGCTAGCATGGGATAATGCAGTCACAGCTTATTTTTAGCTGCACATATGCAAAAGAAGTTTAGTAGTTTTAGAAACTTTAATATTCTATTATATTAGCATGGGGGAACCCTTGAAATAATTTTCAGGTCTTCTCGGAACTCCTTCTATAATTATTATATTCACAGATCACAGTACATTAGTGTGGTGGTCAGTAGGAAGAATTCCCCGTACATTGCTGGTTGTTGGGAATAATGTCATCTTTACAGATAGACAAAAAGATCATTGGTGTCAGTTAAATTGTCCTGAGAAGCACAAATTCCTTAACCCCTAAGGTTTCATAGAATCTTGGTTGAGGAACATTAAAAATGTTCTTGATATTTAACAAACACAAGCAGAATGAATCAGTATTTCCTTGCTATATTGGTCTTTTCACAAGCACATATATATAATGTACATATATTTTAAAAATATTGCAAATTTAATGGAAAAATCTGCTGCAAGCATACACTATGTTGATAAATTATTTTTTCATTCAGTAACAATTAGAGGGTCTTAAAAAAACTTAATTGTATTATCACAACAACAACCTATTAATGTATATTTATAGCTTTCTGTCTAAATTCCTGGTTTTGGCAGGGCAACAATCTAGATCTATACTTTAGTTTTATTTTATTTGTTTTATTTTTTTTACAAAGGGTTTGATTTACTAGCATATATGAGAATGTTCGTTTACAAAAGTACATTTTCACCAACCATAGAAATGCCTAATAAAAAAAAGCAAGATCTTGTCTTGCACAAGATTAGAGGAATAGAAATGTATTAAAATCACCCAGCTAGGAAAACTTTCTGTGCTCATGTAGTAAATCTGAAACATTGTGGCATTATTAATATTATTATTAATAATAATAAACAGAATTTATATAGCCCCAACATATTAGGCAGCGTTGTACATTAAATAGGGGTTGCAAATGACAGATACAGACACAAGAGGAGGACTGTGCCACGAACAGCTTACAATATGAAATGTAAAAAGAATAAAATCAAACTGGACTGGAAATGAAATAATATATAAATATATAGAAAAATAAAAGTAAACCATAACAAAATAATTGAGAAAAGCTATGGCTTCATATTCTAAAATTTGAATATTTGCTTAAAGATTGTCTTACCGACTTTGTTTTGAACTGCATGAAGATGAATTACAAAAAAAGAGGCTTTGCTGAAAAAATAAAACATGATTGTCCTGGGCTGGGAGTCCTAAGTAAAATGATTTAATAAACGGTTAATTTCTGCCTCTTAACACCTAGGTCTCAGCACCACCCCCTTCACCATAGTCCACTGCGCTTCAATAACATAATGGAAAATGTGGTTAGGTGGGGTTAGCACCAAGGTATTGCCAGGAGAGCTCACCGCTATATCTGCGACTTTAAAATATAAAGTGTGGTGCTTCTCAGGAAAGATGAGTAGCAACTTCCAAAAATACAAACGATTGCTGTTTATATTTGTTCATGAGACTAAAAAAAATGTAAGATACTAGCAGAGGATATGTGTAGAACAGCTCATACCACAATTCGTTATAAAAAAAGACAAAATTGCTTTAATTTTCTGAAATCTTTTAATACATATTGTGTTCTGCTGAAATTCCAACAATTCCTGGTAAACTATTTTCTACAATAATAAAAAAAAAAATATATATTTTTTTTTTAGCACCAGACAAAAGAAATTTTTAGATCTATGTGCAACTGTGAGGCCAATTTTAGGTTTGCATTTTTTTATTTTTTATTAAAGCAGAACTAAACAAAAAGAAATAACACTTTTAATTCTGCAGATCCCTCGATTGCGCTGGAGATGTCCTCTATTGGGTCCTGCACCCACCTAGAGTTCTCCGGCATGAGTTCAAGTGACGTAGCCTGCTGATCCCACTGTATATGCATGAGCATTTTCCCTTCCAATGTAATAAAATGTCTCTTCTGCACATGCCTGAGATCAGGGCATGTGCAAAAGGGGCAGCTATTATTATTATACAGTATTTATATAGCGCCATCATATTACGCAGCGCTGTACATGTCCATAGTCATGTCACTAACTGTCCCTCACAGGAGCTCACAATCTAATTTCCCTACCATAGTCATATGTGATTAATGTAGTCTAAGGTCAATTGTTAGGGAGAAGCCAATTAACCTAACTGCATGTTTTTGGGATGTGGGAGGAAATGGATTTTTTTCATAGCAAATGTTTTGAATCCTGGACCAGATCTATTCCAGGTTTGCTGGATCAGTCAGCTTCACTTATGAAAGTGTATCCTCTCCAGCCTAGGAGAGCTTTAATAAATCAAGCCCAGAGTTCCTAACTTTCTTTGTCACGTCTCCGTTTCAGACCTCCTCAACGAAAAGTCATTTATCATCAACTACTCTGTCCTTTGAACGGAAGGCTGACCCAAGAAACTTTCATGGTTTCGGCTGTGGCAAACCACAGCCGAAATAATCCCTTTGACTAGCTGATGTATGCATCATGAGAATTGTGGCTAACATCACAATCTTACATTATTAAGTTTTTGCATAGAATTCAACTATTTGGAATATGCTTACAGTCCTTGTAATCATTTATTAAAGCCAAACTGAGCTTTCATTTCAAATTATCTGAATGCATTTCAGGTGCATCAAAACAAAATGTGTGCAAAGTCTTACACAAAGCAGCCACAAGTGGAATAAAAAAGACTTTCCCCTGCCAGCATGGTGCAGAGAAGGGTCCTTGCTCTCTGTGCAGATGCAGTGGTGTCACTACAGAGGACAACACATTACTTGCAGGGTCACAGATAGAGTTCTCCAGTCAGTAGGGTGCATAAGCTTCACTGATTACAGAACTACAGGTCCGTGTTACACATCTGCAGGGAAACTACTGCTCCCAAATTGAGAACAAGAATCCTTTGCAGCATGCAAGTTTAAGTAGCTTCCAGTAAATTGTTTATAGCAACATTATTATAAATCAATGTTCATGTACGTCCTCAAATCCCTTTCCCAGGCTTTAGCTTTGGCTTCCTTCCTTTTTTCTTCTTTTCTGCTGATAGTAGCCACCCTTTCAGTCCTCATATGTTTAACCTGTGGCCTGGCAACCGCCAGCGCGTCATTAGCAGCAAAATGGGTGACTTTAGGCTTCTCATTGCTGTCAAAGCCAAGCCCTTTCTGGTCTCTCTTGAGAACTGTCTGAACAGGAAATTTTCTGCCTGTCCCTTCAGGTCCCAGACCTGACTCACGATTCCATCCTTCTTTAAGCATCATCTTAAATCCCACGTTGTGCTCTGGAATAGCGTAATACGTAGGAGGAAGTTTCTTTTTCTTGTTGAACAGATGTAGGGTAGATCGTTCATGTGTGTCTACGCTGTCTTCCTGATATTGTGTCTTGCAGATTTCACAGTATTTTCTTTCCAGTGGCTGCGTTCTGCAAAATAAAAGCAAATAACATGTTAGTACAACAGATATTAATAAAAAAAAAAAGTTGTGCTTTCTTTTTATATAAGATTCCCTTTCTTTATCTTAACAAACAAGAAATAAAATGATACATTATTCAAACATGTAAGTAAGGTTATGGTATGCACTGCTTGCAAACCTGCAATGTTCCAATGAACCCCCTAGGAACACATCCAGAACCTCAGAAAGGTAAAGTGCAAACAGAAACATTAGGCAATGTACACACCACATGATTCTTGCCCGATACAAATGTTCAGGCTGAGTGTACAGCGGACGTCTGGCGACGTCTGCTATATAAGTCAATGGCAGGGTGCTGTTTGCTTTTTTCCCCCCATAGAACAGAACACAGTGTTCTCCCCAGACCCTTTTAGCCACGCAGACCACCTGGCAAATTTCAGTAACCACTCAGCTGTTTTTGGGTGGTTATCGATAAGTTGGGTCACAATACAGGGGTTGCCACATGCCTACAATTTCTTTCTACTCAGCTTAAAAAATTGCTGGGTTGAACACTGCTTACCCCTACAGTATATAATTCCACCCTGCTTGTATGGGTTTGTATCTTGTGGGCCAAGGTGATAGTTTCTTTGCAAAGATCTTTCCTTTCACCCAGCTTAAAAAAAAATCTTGGTTGAACACTGGAATTGTGCTGCGAGAAAGATTGTAGTAACAAGAATTGAATGTGTGTATGCTGCTTTAGGAAAGTGAGAACCTCTGCCAGCTACCCTCCTCCCCCAGCATTTTGTTGCCACATTTAAGCAACAAGTCCTTCAGGTTCTGTGCACTACATAGAGATATAATAGCCGACCCTTCTAATATGTTACTTTGCAAATTATTGTGTGCACAATACAGCTAGCCTTCGTTTTAGTGAACAAATAAAAAATAAAAGTGCAGGAATGCTTTAAATTGCAGGCTAATAATGCAGAGCTCTTAAAAGACTGAAGTAAATCTAAAAAAAAAAAAAAATGCATCTCAAGCTAATGGGGAAACTAAAATGCAATGCGGGATATCTAGCCCCCACTTGTTGAAAACCTCAAACCTGCTTGTGAAGTTTCAGAGGTTCCTGGGACTTTCTGAAGTTACCCAATAAGATGTATACCTTGTACAGATAGATGCTCAGTCACTGCCATAACCAATGTTTGTGATGGTTTTGAGCAATGTTGGCCTAAAAGGCAGAGGGAAAGATGAGCAAGAAGCACAAAGTTGTGGGGACCACAGTTCGTGTTAGCAGTCTGGCAAAGTGGATAACTAAGAGCCATTTCAGACCCACAAAAAGCTGCGGTATTCTGTGGCAGGTTTAACGAGGTTGGGAACCATTTTTTGCACATGGTTGTGTCAGTTGCAGGCTTCCCAAAAGTGACACATTACCTTTGGCTTCTTGTTTCAAGATTTGTGCTGCAGCCACGGCCGCTTGCAAACCTGCAAACCCGTTTGCTGTGAGCCTGGGAGTTGCTGACCACACAGTTCATTTCACAAGTGTTAAGATGCCCGTGGGACACTTGTGCTGACACAAGATAACATTATTACTTTGGACAAAGAAAATCTCTGTACAGAGCTTTACAGGCAATTAGGTCATTCCTAAATAAAACCATAAAGACTGTTTAAAGTGGACCTAAACTCAACTTTTTTACTTTACATAAAAGGCGTTGGGTATGTGCAGAAGCGGCATTTTTTCCACTAAGGGAAAAGAGATTTTTTTGTTTTGGGTAAGTTTCGGATTATTTCCTCTTTACCCCCTATTTAACCTGTGATCTTGCAATGTTTACAACTGATCACAAACTCTGCTGCTCTTCTAAAATTTGCAGAGAAATTCTTATTATTACTATTCATAAACAGGGTTTATATAGCGCCAACAAATTACACAGCACTGTACATTAAATAGGGAGACAGTGACACAGGAGGAGGAGAGCTTACAATCTAGGAGGTGGGGGAAGCAGCACAAAATTGGAGGGGAGAGAAATGATACATCTCAGACTGTTGCTCTCCCGGTCACCTGCTGCACATTCTGCAAGTCATTGGGCACGTTGTATCCACCTGACGGGGCTGCTCCAAAGCTACGTACAGACCTTAGATTTTTGTTAATGGTGAAAGATCTTTTCCAACGACAAAGACCGAAAGATGAATGAAGCGCTGTTCTGCTCTATGGAGAGGGGAGGGGAAGAACAAGGAAGGGGGGAGAACAAGGAAGGGGGGAGAACAAGGGAGCGACATCCCGTTGCGCTCTCTCCCCTTCATTAGCACTGCAGTTGATCATCGTTTGTGGATCTGCAGACATTGGAATGGCTGCTGCATACACGTCAGATTCTCGTCTGATATCAGCCCTGAAGCGATATTCATACGAGAATCATCTGACGAGTGTACCTAGCCTTAGTCAGTTCATCAAAGCCCCTTGCAGGGCAAATTTCAGATCCAAAGCCCCCTCACCTTGGTCGGGTCTCCGGCTGCTGACCCTTTAAAGAATCCCTCAGCAGCTCGACAACCTCCTGGTGCCCTCCTTCTTCAGCTAACGACAGCGCATCTTTGCCTCGAGTTTCACAAACGCCAACCCAGGCTGCTCCATTTTTCAACAGATAGCTGACGACATCTTTTTTCCCGGCGAATGCAGCGCACATCAGCGGCGTCCAATAGTAACAATCGTGGAAGTTAATGTCACAAGGTTCCTTTTCCACCAGCTGTCTCAATCCTTTCACGTTCCCTTCTTGTGAATATCTTAGCAGCTGGTGGCCTATTCTTTGGTTTGTCGGTCCATGGACGGAGGTATTCGGTCCATGTTGTGAAGATCCTTCACGTGATTCTTCATGCATTGGAGATCTGGGAGCTCTGCGTTTCCGCGATGGTTTCCTTGGAGGTGGAGGCTTTTCGTCATTAGCCAGGAGACTCTCATAGAAGCTTCGCGCCTCTTCCCCTGTGGTGACCACCTGACTTCGTGTGGAGGATTTCTTGTTAGTACGCTCTCCATTTTCCCACAGATCTGACTTTTCACGGGCCTTGGTGAATGTGATCAGCCTTGCAAAATTCATTCTATATGGATAGAATAGATGGATTCTATATGGCAGGAAAAAAAAGTAATTTTAACACAAAACCTAAAATCAAGAAACCTGGAAAGAATCTGGTCCAGGATTAAAAACATTTACTGGCAAATTAATTTGAAGAAACCCATTCCAGGTTTGCTGGATTACCCAAGTTCAATCATGAAGGTGTGGCCTTTGAAAGATTGAAAAAATCAGGCCCATTGTTTTTTTGCTGCCTCTGTCCACTATCTTGAAAGCATCTACATCCTTCCACCTTGCACACTCATTGTTATTAAACTCTTTAGTGACCCCTGGAGCTCTGCTACCTGCAAAATACCCAATGCTTCCGAATGGGGGGAGCATGTGACCTCCCATGTGACAACTTTAGCATCCAATGGCTTTGCTTGAGCACAGTCACATGATGAAGGCTGTGACATCACTGCTCCCTCTATGGGCAGGTAAATTTATTACATGGGGTGCCAGATGCAATGGAGGAAAGATGGTGGGGAAAGGAATTGGGGCAGTAAATAAAACACTTTTACCCTTGCATGGGGGGGATATGGAGACAGACCCATCTCTAGAATTTCAGTGAACCCTTGCCTATGATGTCAGTATTGCAACCAGCCATACAACAAAGCTACTAAAGAGCTGCAGGGGTGAGTTTATCGCCCTATTTACCACCCACCAGCCAAAACCAGCAGCTACGGTGTGCAGGAGGAACCACTACAAGCCCAATACTTCATGCCCCCAATAAACACGCTGAATAGAAACACAATTATCTGTGGGTTGCCATAGCAACCGAGAACCCTCCAGAAACACACAACTTCCGGGTCTACTCACTGAG
This sequence comes from Pyxicephalus adspersus, assembly GCF_032062135.1. NCBI lineage: Eukaryota > Metazoa > Chordata > Amphibia > Anura > Pyxicephalidae > Pyxicephalus > Pyxicephalus adspersus. Next base: position 11,565,046 of record NC_092871.1, read on the forward strand.
TACTCACCTTATAGGAAGCCGGCTCAAACTGGACCTAGTGTGATACAGGGGAGGGGCGGAGCCTCGGCGCCATGACGACACGGTCATGTGACCGTCATGTGACCTGGCTGCTCGGTTAGTTAACCACTGCTTTGCTGGAGTCCTTCTTGCTGCATTGTCTCTGCATGTTACTGCATCTGCTGCTTGTATCAGTGTTGTGTCTAGGATTTTCTATGTATTTCAGTCTATGAACAAATAATTCTGTAAATATTCTGTGTGTGTGTATATAACTATCTATACATTATTATTATTATTATATAATCCTGATATTTCAGGATTTATATAGCACCAACATATTATGCAGCGCTGTACATTAAATAGGGGTTGACAAACTGATACAGACAGTGACACAGGAGAGGACCCTGCCCCGAAGAGCTTACAATCTAGGAATGATATATATATATATATACTTATTTCTAAAAGTAAAAAATCTCTATATTTTATATAGGCAAAACCAAAACAAAAGAAAAAAAGGGAAGTGGGTCTTTTTGGCAAAGAAAATCTGCATTGCAGTACCTAATGAATAAGCACACATAAGCGAAAAAAATGTCCATGTTCATTTGGTCCCGAATCTACATCTGCTGCCCCACAATCTAATGTCCTTACCATAGTCACTAATGAGGAACCAAACACAAAACAATAAAAACACACTTACCTTTAGAGATGCAGAAGGAGCAGCCAAGAGCCTACGTCACTCATCCCCGGAGGCTTTGCGCTCCCAGGCAATCAAGAATAAGGGAGCGGTACTGGACGCCTTTTTTTTTTTTTTTTTATAAAAAAAGGGTGTTGCATTTAAGAAAAAAAAACAGAATTTTTACCTTACATAAAAGGGTTGTCTAATTTTATATGTAAAGTGAAAATTCTGAGATTAGGTACGCTTTAATACAGTCTAAGGTCAATTTTGGGGGGAGGCCAATTAACCTAAGCGGATGTTTTTTAAATGTTTTGGGGAAAGTAGGTGTTAACACTTGATTTGCTGCTTCCTTGCCTGCCACTACTGGAACTTCCATAACCTCCACATATAATAAACCTATAAAAGCACCCTGGACATCTTCTTTATCTAGGAACTGCAAACCCTTAACACCTAATTTCCCCTTGAAGAATCATAAATTTATCCTTCTAATCTTACCGCCCAGCAAACCTAAAGTCTCCGTCATCCCCTTTGGAAGCCTTACGGCGAAACGCGTTGGCCATGGGACAACCATGCTTCATTTGTTTTTTTTTTTTGTAAAATCGTATACTTTGTTATACATTCAGTCCAGTTGAGCTATGTCTAGAAATATATCTTTTGATGTACATGTTTATCAGTAAAATATATTGAACATTGCCATATCTTGTATACTGTGGATTTGAAGGTTTAGTAAACTATTATACATAGGTGGAGAATCTTGAGTTTCTTCTATAGTATTACATAGCCTAATGGAAGCCAACCCACTAGGGTGCAGGAAGGATTTCTGGAAAGGAAAGTTATAAATACATACAACAGGAGCTGAGATACACAATCACAAATGTCACTTGTGTGTTGTGATATGTTGTAATGCAGCACATCAACACAACACATTCGTGTGAACTGAGCCTATGGGAGGCCATGGATTTCATACAACAAATTTAATTAGTATTTTTCACCTACACCCCACTAACTAAACTCTGCACCCCAGTGTTGTATTGAGTAACGCACATGGTATTAATATAATTATTGTTTTTATTATTAAACAGGATTTATATATCACCAACATATAACACAGCGCTGTACATCAAATAGGGGTTGTAAATGACAGACAGTGACACAGGGGGAGAGGACCCTGCCCCAAAGAGCTTACAATCTAAGAGGTATTAATGAGCCCTCAGCAATAAACCCCAATGAGTGAGGATTGATTTATTAAAGCTCTCCAAGGCTGGAAAGGATATACCTTCATCAGTAAAGCTGGGTGATCCAGCAAACCTGGAACAGATCTGGTACAGGATTGAAAACATTTGTTAACTAATAGCAATTGACTTTTAGAAAATCCATTACAGGTTTGCTGGATCACCCAGCTTCACTGATGGAAGTGTATTCTCTCCAGCCCTGGAGAGCTTTAATAAATCAGGCTCAATGTGTTTATTGTTGCTGCTTACAGCAATCAAGTGACCTCGTCAGGGTACAAACAAATGTGCAATTATTATTATTATTATTAATAAACAGGATTTCTATAGTGCCAACATATTACACAGCAATATACAATAAATAGCTTGTAATTGAAAAGCTTTTTATATCTATTTTTTCAGTCAACCTTTGGACAGCATTGGACATTTCTAGGAGTGTCTGGTGTCCCCCCGCTACATGCATTGGTTCCATCCGCTGACTCCTGTGTCACTGCTGAGCTCCATAAGGATGTGGTGTCACAGGAATAGCCCATGACATTTGGCGGGGGACACCAATATCTTAAATAGCGGGAATTGTTCAGAGCTGAGGAGTTTTAGTGAGTCTACAGGGCTTATTGTTGTGTTTGTACTGCATATTGTACTGATATAAATACAGCTATGTCTGTTAGGAGAAAATAGGATTTAATTATACTACATATTGTACTGATATGAAAACAACTATCAGTGGGGAAGAAATGGAAATAAATTGTTTATTGATGTGTGAAAGGTCTGTGTACTAAGGAAAACACGGAAGTAGTGGTGTAATAGACACCACTGCAGTGCCCGAGTACCACACAATAGTTTCCTCACAGGAAGTCAGATCACGCTGAGAACTACCTTTCCCAGCATTCCGTGCACTTCCGGTCCTGCCTCTTCCGGGTCGCGCTTGCGTAGAAGCAGGGAACCGGGCCTAGTGTGTGGCGGCGGGTGAGAACCGGGAAGATCCGCCGTGTAGACAGGAGGATTACATAGGTGAGACCGCTGCCTGAGATGCTTTACCCGGGCTATACTCGGCTACACTGCACTCCTCATACCGAGCTGCGATCACCCCACACATCACTGACCGGCTGTGCTCACGCACACTCCTTACCTCCGGTCTGTACCCACACATTACTGACCATGCAATGCTTTGTATTGGAAATCACATCTGCACCCCGGTGTTGTATTAGCAACCAGCGCTCCACACTTTATTGCCCATTGTTATACCCACAGCACACTCTGTACCCCATAATATGCCCCTCTATACTCCCTGTTACCCCATAATATGCCCCCTATACCTCTCATGTTACCCCATAATATGCCCCTCTATGCCCCCTGTTTCCCCATATTATTCCCATTTATATCTCCCATGTTATGCCCTCTTATACCTCTCATGTTTCCCCATAATATGCCCATTCATACCCCCTAAGTTACCCCATGTTATGCCCTCTTTTACCCCATATAATGCCCATTTAACCCCCCATGTTACCCCATAATATGCCCTTTTATACCCCACTCTTTACCCCAAAATATGCCCTCCTATACCCCCACATCACCTATGTTGTGCCAATTTATACCCCTATTTTACCCCATATTATGCCCATTCATACCCCAAAGTTACCCCATATAACACCCTCATATCCCTCCATGTTACCCCATATAATGCCCATTTCTACCCCACTCATTACCCCATATTATGCCCTCTTTTACCCCCACATTACCCCATGTTATGCCCATTTATACCCCAATGTCATGCGCATTTTTATGGCCATGTCATCTCATTTTGTGCCCATTTATACCCATCTCCTTACCCCATAATATGCCTATTTATACCCCATATAATGCCAATTTTTACCCCCATATTATTCCTATTGACCACACTCTGTACCCCTGTGTTGGGGTTTGTTCACATGAACGGTCTGGTTGCATTGTGGGGCCCCCTTACCATGTTCCTATTATAACCACCATGGAAGGAGGTATTTAGTGTTGGATTTGTCTTGCACAGCAAATAGTGGTATTATAGGGATACAGGAAGTGAGTGATCGGGGTGTATGTGACCCCCAATGGGAGTTTTTCTGACCCTGTGCCAGGATCTTCCTGCAGAAAGGGGTTTTGGGTAACTTGTGGCCCTCCTAAATTCTTACAAATCACTTAACAGCATTTTAAAAGTCTGATTATTTCTGTTAAATGACCTTTAAAAGCAGAACTTTCACACAGAAAAAACTAATCACCCACCTTTACTTCTCAATAGCCCCAATCCATCCACAACCCCAGCCCAGGGAGTTCGTGCACTGTCCCAGCTTCCCTTTTCGTTCCTAGCCCTCGCCAGTCCATCCCAACATCTTCCTTCCTATGTCACCCAAACTCCAGTGATCTCTCCGGCTTCCTTTTAGCTGGGCGCACCACCCGGCTGTTTTTGGGTGGTTACTGAAGATTTGGGTCAATATAGGGGCTGCCACCCACCTACAGCTTCTTCCTACCCAGCTTAAAAATGCCTGGGTTGAGCACTGAACTTACACTGCACAGGTATGAGATTGACATAAGGGAAATCCTCATGGTGATGCATTCCCGATCTTGCTGTGCAGGGTGTCCGCAGCCTTCAGTTATATGTGACGCAGTATCCCAGGAGGTAGCTGGTTGGTGGAAGGGGAAGGATCCTCCTCCCTCCAAAAATAAAAAGGCGTAGTTACCATTTTACTTAATGGTAAAAAGTGGATGATAGGTCTGCTTTAACGGTGATTATTCGTTCAAATTACAATAGGACTCTTGCAGTTATTGTTTTGGCTTTACGTATTTATTAGCTAGAAAACGGCTTTCTGTACTGCTGCAAAATACGTCCGTATG
>NC_092871.1:11570612-11636847 GCF_032062135.1 Pyxicephalus adspersus
CAATCATTGGCTGGAATAGTAAAATATTTATTTTTCCAGTTGTTACCAAAGCCAGAAGTGAGGGGAAATTCTCGGGGGGCGATTGTTTCTATAAACATTTCCTTTTATTTGGAGAGATTTAAACACTTATCCTATTATATCTTTAACAGGAAACAAGAGAAAAGTTTTGCAAATAAAAAACAGCAAACAAAAGAGAAAAAAACAGGAAGTTCTGTTTTTTTGTGAAAACTCATTCCAATCTAACACCAGGAAGCCCCCACCTGGGATCTCCTCCTCCTCCTGATGTATAGAACTGAAAACTGTCTTAGTCACCTTACCCTCAGGTTGGCGCTATATGGAGGAGGAGGTCCCAAGTGGGGCTTCTTGTAAGCTGTCCTGAACAATACATTTTTTAGTTAGAAGATTCCTTTAATCTCAACTACTACCCTAGTAGTGGAATGGAAATGTATTGAATTCTTGTTTAGGTCTAGCAAGAGTGATTTTTCTACCTATTTGTTCCTTGCTACCCCAATGCAGTAGAGCATTCCTTGTCCCACTGGGTTGTTGTTGAGTCTTCAGTGTCCTCAGATACAACGTGTGACGTTTGGTCCTGCGTTGTAGGGGATAAAGTTGATGCCTGCAACTGCAAACTGTAAAAGTCATGGGCTGCATGGCATTGGTTTCATGAAGGTAAAATCTGTAAGAACTGGAGAATAAAGGAAGTTCATGCTTTTTATATCCTCCACCCCAACATAAGTGATTGTTTAATCAATGCATTGTGGTGGTAGCCCCACATATTCTGGAGATAAGCTATCATACCAAAACAACTTTACAGAAGTTTTATTTTTAGTTATGCTATTTAAAACAAAACAGATACTTTCTTTCATCTGCTACCTTTAAATTCCAGTCCTTTGGTACCAGCGCTTAAGCTATGTACAAACGTTGGACTTTTGTCATTGTAAAGAATTTTTCACAATCCTTTCCAACGACAAAAGACTGAAAGATGCATGAAGGAGCACTGTACATACAGAACCATTCTGCTTTATGGAGAGAAGAGGGGGAGAACAACAGAGCGACACCCTGCTCCACTCTCTACCCTTCACTTTATTACAATCTTTTGTGGATCCACCAGGGCAGATCCATGAAGGACATGGAGTGGCTGCTGTACACACGCCAGATTTTCATCCGATACGAGCCCTGAAGCAATATTCTGAGGAGAATCATCTGACGTGTGTACGTAGCCTTAGCCCTAAAGCTTTGCTCTCTAAAGGCCGCTGCCTGTATTATGTGCGAGGACTTCTTCATGACAACATCCTTTTAAAGACTGAACAGAAAGTCTTCTTTTACACATCTGGTTCTGAACACAATTCTTACATCTGCCATTGTATATTTGTGATTTCTACTTATACAACTTTTGTCTTTGTTCTTATAGGTAGATGAAGATTACATCCAAGATAAATTCAACTTGACTGGACTGAATGAACAGGTTCCTCATTACAGACAGGCCCTGGATATGATTTTGGATCTGGAGCCTGGTCAGTTGCATGTTTCTGCAAGAAACTGTATAAAAAAATCCACTCGTTCTGACTGCACAATGTGGTATTTCAGTATATGAGGGTGTTATGAACTATCAATAGAGGCTACCATACGTAGAAGAAAAAAAAGCAGATGTCCACCAAAATCCTGATCCAACAGCTTCAAGTCTCTCATTATTTGCTATATATTGCAGTGTTCTCCCTAGCCCCTTTTAGCTGGGTGCACCACCCCGGCTAATTTTGGCTGCTTACTGAAGAGTTGGGTCACAACACGGGCTTCCACTCGGCTTTAAAAATTTTATGTTAAACACTGTAATCGTATTGGCTTTTCAAGTGTAAAGGGCTGTATTTATAAAACAGGGAATCTGACATTCCTAAAGCGTACCGAAAAGAATTTTCACTTTACATAAAAGGTAGACAACCCTTTTAAGTAAGGTAAAAAATTATTTTTTTTTTTGGTGCAACACCCTTTAAAAAAAAAAAAGGCGCAGCACTGTCCCCTAATTCTCAATCGCCTAGGCGGTCGAGAATGAATGGGAGAGCAAAGGCTCCTGGGATACCTACTTTGCGCACGTGTGTGTTGCACAGAATCTAGTCCACCCAGACGTCTAAATCCCAAATCTCCCTGTACATGATTAATATATCAATCGGTAAAAGGCCATGCAAGTATCCTTGATCATGTTATATCAGATAAAATCAATAACCACAGTTCTCCCATTTAAAGCACTGTCTTCTCCATTACATTTGCAGTCTGATTACCTTTATGCAGCTTTCTTATCCTTACCCAGTGTTCTCCCCGGCTCCTTTTAGCCAGGCACACCACCCAGGATTTTTCAGTAACCATCTGGCTGTTTTTGGGTGGTTACTGATGAGTTGGGTCACAATACAGGCGCTGCCACCCACTTTCAATTTATTACCACCCAGCTTAAAAAAAACTCTGGGTTGAACACTGTTTACCACTATGGTATATAAGTCTACCTTGCTTGTATGGCTTTGTACCTTGTAGGGCAAAGTGATAGTTTCTTTGTAAAGGGAAGACCACAAAACCCTAATATTTAGCTTGCTCCTATGCGGCCGCTGCCGAGTCCAGCTGTTTTAGTAACCTAGCAATTGCCTGTTGGGCATAATGGAGCACATCCCATGCTCCCCTCACATTTATAGGTGCTGCAAATTTAAAGGAGCACAAATAAGGTTACACTGACTCTGCCTAGCATAGGCAAGGTGATAGTGTAATTTAGCGGACTGATACTTTAAGCTCATATGGTACTAATGCTGTGGTGTAAAACTATTTTGGTTTATTTAAACTGTTACATTCACCCTAACCCTTGTATATTTGTCAGGCCTGTCTTGAAGCTGCTACCGACAATATCTAAACAAAAACATATTTTGTCTTTTTAGATGAGGAACTGGAGGATAATCCCAATCAGAGCGATCTCATTGAACAAGCTGCAGAGATGCTGTATGGGCTGATCCACGCTCGCTATATACTGACTAACCGTGGCATTGCCCAAATGGTGAGACATTTGTACTAATTTATTTTATGCGTATAGTAATCAATTGTGTACATCCTTTTTGAAGGCGAGATCTGTCTGTGTGTGACATTCCTGAAAATACCCTGAACTCTTTTGATTGCTTTCAGTTTTGGTTGAAATCGTTACCACCAATTAGACAAAACATTTCCATTTTTTTTTTTATGCAGTTATTTTTAGTTTGTAAGACCAAACCCTTCCATATAAAATGTTGACTATCCTGCTTTCCTACACAGTGAATATTGTACAAACCATTTTAGCAGTGACTGCTGCTCCAGGTTTTCCCAGCTGCTGGTTATCGGTAAATATTGAATCCCCGGTAGTTTGTTATAGTGAACTGAAGCTTTAATTTTCACTGAGAAACGCTGTTTTTCTGCTTCGTCCCAGCATTTGTTTATAACATGTGGACGGTTTTCCAGTGTGTGGTCTCATGACTAGCATTTGATAAAAGCCTTGGGCACCATTTATTGTAGCAAAGGAAAATCCTCTAGAAAATAGTTTTACTGTCTCTCACATACAAAAAAGCTCAGTTTTGGGAATGCGCCTTGTTTTCTGTTGCTGGCACAACAGGGAAATGAGCAGAGATTTTACTTTTAGCAATCGTCTATCAGATCAGAGGCTTTCAATGTTCAGAGGTTTAAATCTCAGCCAGGACACTATCTACATGGAATCTGCATGTGTTCTCTGTGTCTGCGTGGGTTTTCTTTGTGTACTTTGGTTTCCCCCCATGCAGTTAGGTCATTTGGCTTCCCCTCAAAAATTGTCCTTAGACCGTGGTAATGACATACGACCATGGTAGGGACATTAGATTGTGAGCTGCTTTGAGGGACAGCTAGTGACATGGCTATGGACTTTCTACAGTGCTGTGTAATAGGTTGGTGCTTTATAAATACTGTGTAATAATATTAATACTTTATGATCATTGATTGAGTTTTACCTCACCTTGCCTCCTGGTTACAGCTAATATCTGGACAATAAATGTGGCTAAATATGGCAGCGAAGAAAAAAAAAATCTATTATGGAAACTAAAGTAGTTCTTTAATCATTATTGCTAAAGTTCTATTTAGGGACTGTTATGCCTTATGTGTCCTGTATTCTGTTCCTGCAGCTGGAGAAGTATCAGCAAGGAGACTTTGGCTATTGTCCCCGTGTTTACTGTGAGAACCAACCCATGCTGCCAATCGGTGAGTCCACATCTTCTCGCATCCTTCTTCCTGTCCTGGTCTTTGCTGTGTAGTAAAGAGAAAAAATATTAGAAATGATGTTTCTGGTTTGTAATTCTGCAGGCTCTGACACCATCCTCCTTTAACACATAGCAAATCATTTACACAGAACTGGCATCTAGCCACTAAGTTCAGATCTGCCACTTTGGTTGCAAATCCACAGCTTTCATATTTAATGCTAAATGGCCGTAACAGCCTCAACAAGCTGCTGTGTTATGCTATAACTTTGATTCTATTACATGTTAATTCATTGCAGGTTTCTATGATCTTCATTGTTTTTTTTTTACTGGCCTTCCCCCCAGAATTATTTCTCCTATGTCAGCAGAGGATCAATATTGCTGGTTCATGCATTTCTTTTTTGCTGACTGTGGTGGATGGTTTTAAGTCTTTCAATAACAGTAGCAAAGATGCTTCTAATTCATCAATTATTCACTTACACATTCATTTAGATAATGTACACAGTAATCATTACTAGTTTTTATTGCTATTGCATTGTTTAAAGATATAATTTAGTATGAACATCCTGTATATGTCCTTCATCTTGCACCTCAGGTCTCTCTGACATTCCCGGTGAAGCTATGGTAAAGCTGTATTGCCCCAAATGTATGGATGTTTACACCCCCAAGTCCTCCCGCCATCATCACACAGATGGAGCATATTTTGGCACTGGATTTCCCCATATGCTCTTCATGGTTCACCCGGAATATCGACCCAAGAGACCTGCCAATCAGTTTGTTCCTAGGTAAGTTGATGACTGTCATGAAAGTTAATGAACTGGTTCCAGTCACCAGAAATGATTGTGGTCTCCCTGCAACTGATCTCTCCCAGTACTACATTGTGTCGTTGTATGGGGTTGGCAATCATGGTAGAAGCAGATTTTTCATATAGGAGCCTCCAGCAAGAAGAATTGTAAATGACATAAGAGTGAAATGGACAAAATTTGTGAGAATGGCAGTCAGATGCAGCTTTTTTCATATTCCTCACACATGTATGCAGTCTAATAGATTCATATATACACGCACACTTGCATACCGGGAAGTGCAATTCTTTCAAAAGTCAGGTGAGTTGAATGATTGTACCTGATCCCATACAGCTCCTTTGCATCCTGCAGCTATGTAGGAGGAGCGCAGCACTTACCTGGAGATGTGGGCATTCAGCACTCCTGAAAGTGGGCATTCAGCACTCCTAGATGAATTGTTGAGTTTAGGGGAAGGTTACAGTGGTGCTTTAAATTTTTATTTATAGACTTGAACGGTATATTACTTCCTACAATACCGGTACTGTTTTAGTTTGTAGGACATGTGTGCATGCTCAAGCAGCTCAGCACTTGTGGGGTTTTTTGTTTTTTACTGGACAGACTGTAGACAGCGCCATAGTCCGCATCCATTATCGGGGAGCTTAGTTTAGTGTATTGTTTACATTTGGGATATTTTTTCTTACTGATTTATGTTTCAAAAGTCCAAAAGGAAGTTCAGTTTTTCTGTTGCCATCCTAAAGCTGCGTACACACGTCAGATTTTTCTCGCCCGATAATCGGCATCGGCCAGATATCGGGCGAGAATCTGGCGTGTGTACAGTCGGCATCGTTCATCGTCCGTGGATCCGTCCTGGCGGATCCACGAACGATGAAGGACGAGCGATCCTAATGGAAGGGAAGGGGGAGAGCGTGCAGCAGGGTGCCGCTCGGTCGCTCTCCCCCTCCCCTCTCCATAGAGCATGAACGGTGCTGTATGTACAGCATCGTTCATGCATCGTGTAGTCCTTTGTCGTTGGAAAGGATCGTGAAAGATCCTTTCCAACGACAAAAATTGGAAGTGTGTACGCAGCTTAATTATAAATAGTTCAGTTTATCCGGTGTAACATATGCTATATGCTTTCTAGAAATCTTGCCAAATCAGTATAAAATTGCATTGGTCTGTACAACCTAACCTGGTGAAACTTGTTTCATTAGGCTTCTACAACATCAGGTCTAGTTATCTTCTAAACATCCCTTGCTTATGCAATTATGCTCTGCAAATAAAGCCAAAAGAAAGATTTTGTCCTGTAGGTGCTAGGGTTCTCCATTGGATCATCCAATTCAGATAGGTGTACTTCTAGGACAGTGGAGATCTTTATACTGGTTCCATAAACTCTGAAAAGGGTACAATTACAATAATTCTAAAGTTTAATGATCTTGTTTGAAAATGTACTATTGTTTTTAAATGTTTTTTTTGCCTTATTTTAGGTTATATGGTTTCAAGATCCACCCAATGGCATACCAGCTTCAGCTTCAGGCAGCCAGCAACTTCAAAAGTCCTGTGAAGACCATGCGTTGAGACCCACTAAGTAATACGGTTTCTGGATGGTGACTCCCTGAGCCCCATCGTAGTGCACCAGACAAGGAGCTATGTATTTTTCAGTGTATTAATTCCCACCCCCGTTTTGATTTTGGTCCTGTTCAAGTGTTCATATTACCCAAAGATGTGGAGGAATAAAATTATATAGAATTACCTTTTTTTGTTCTCCATGTATGTCAATGTTCTCAGCCCCTTTTAGTTGGGCCCACCACCCCTCACTTTTCAATTACCAACCAGCTGTTTTTGGGTGGTACTGATATGTTGGATCACACTACAGGGGTCATTGCCTGCCTACAGCTTCTTCCCACCCAGCCTAAAAAAAATTCAGGGGAGACCATTCACCTGGTAAAGTACGTATTCTATTAACACTCAACACTTTTAAAAATGCCTTGTCTGCCCCTCATAATGGGGTTCATAGGAAACTAAATACAAAGTGATTGCACTTGCCAAGTATATGGTAAAAACAATACCTAAAACCTGCCTGTAGCTTTTCAGTGTTTTACTGCTTAGGGCAGGGGTCAACAAACTTTTTGTACTACAAGGCCATTTAAGGAAGTCAAGAAGGCACACTAGGCCAGACGAAGCAAGGTGTCCAAAGAAAGGTTTTTTATTTAGAAATACAGTATGATTAATGGGAAACATGATGTTGCATGTTCTTAGAGACAGATACAATATTAGGTTGTAATGATGAGTTCAGCAACAGAATGTCATTAAGGTGATTGTCCATGAGCTGAGAAAGCAGCTTGTTCTTACAAAACTTCATCTTGGAGAACAACTGATCACACGAATTAGTGCTGCCAAACATTACGATCACACGCTTGGCACAGGCTAACGACATTTTGAAACTGAACATGTGGCAGCTGATGGTAGAAGTCAATGAGAGTAGTGCAAAAATTAAACTTGGACAAGAGAACGTCAGAAGAACTAGAATGCCAGGGGGTTACAGATAATTTACAGATAAGTAGGTGGTTCTTAGCCCTTGGCAGGGCCTTATTTAGTCAAAGGTAAACAAGATAGTACGAGGTGTGGAGAATGAAGCCCAATGGGGCTAGTGAGTGATGATGATAGGGGTCAATAATAAGTATAGTAACATCAAATGGAAGATTGGGGCTTACTTGTAAATAATACAGTCCTGGAGAACAAGTCCTGCATCTGGTCCTGGGTATTAAACAGCCACGCTGGGGGCTGAAGTCACTGCATTGAAGCAGGCAGAGCCCATTGGGCGTGTGTGCTTAATGCAAACTTCAGTCAGGATTCCCTGGGTCATATCAATGGCCGCTGTGCAGAGAAGTGATAATGTGCAGCACAATGGGCATGATGCGCCTCCCTTGTCACGATGGTGGAGGCGGTACCCAGCACGGAGGGAGAAAAAGCTGAACACGGGGAACAGAGAGCGCAGGACATTGGCGGCTACTGGCAGCAGTGGGATTAGGCCGGATCCAAATTAAAAAAAAATAGGGGGCGCTAGGGCAGAACAACTACTGGCTAGGCCATTTCTGGTCCAAAGGCTGGAATTTGCCGACCCCTAACTTAGGGGATGGAGGTGTGAGAGCTTTGTTTATGATCAATGCTTGCCTAAAATTGGAATCTCGTTTTTGCGTGAGCTTCTGACACCTTGTAGTAACCCCAGTTGAGACAACTCACTCTACCAAGCGCCCTTGGTTTTGCATAAATACTCATATATTCTCCCCAACCCCCCTACAATTTCTTCCCACCTGGCTTATAAAAAATGCCTGCATTGCACACTGATCAACAACTGAAAATTCAGATCGTGCTGTGACTTCAGGGTCACAACCAAGGTGAAGCCTGTAAAATGATTTCAATAGTTTTCTTTCTGCCAATAGATATATTAATATGGCACTGCATTTCTTTTCTCTGGATATGTAGTATATCCTGCTTCCTTTGTCACGCAGTATGGTTCTTTTTCCCCAACTTCCAATGTTTTTCACTTTTACACGTACACTTTTAAATCTCTGCTGAACCTTACCCTTATGTAGGATTATTAGGTGATAGACAAAGCAGGACAGCATCCACATGCTGAAATACATTTGTGTTTTAACCAGCAATGCAAACCATCCTTTCACTTTCTTCCTCCTCAGGAATCACATAAGGACAACTTTGTGTACTTTTCACTGAGAAGCAATGTAAGCTGCAATTGCAGACTTGGTTCTAAAATATTCTGCTTGCCTACTTGGTGTTCTGATCTTTACCGTTTAATACCTTTTGAACCACTGATTTAGAATAAATATTCAGCTCAGGTGTTTAGCCACCGACAAAGCTTGTCACATATTTAGCTGTATTCTTGTTTTGGGATTCACATGTCACAACCACACTTCTCATCCGTTTGATGTGGCCCACACAGGGGCTTAAGGCAGAACTAAACCTATCAAAAAAATTGCATTCAGCATCTCTTTAGCAATAAATTTAGCAGCCTGTACTGCTGAGTTGTTCATTCACATCTCCGTGTACAAGCCCTACATATCAAGGTGTCGGGAATGAAAGAATGAACAAACTAACTCCTGCTGTCACGTATCATTCCATGTTATACAATAAGATGGCCTAACCAGGTGAAGATGCTGGCGATGGTACAAGAAGACGTGAGTTAAGTTCTGTTTTAAAGGAACTAAACCTAGTTTGAAATCGCTAGGGATGAATGAGTGAATTTATTAAATTCCGTCTCGTGGCGAATTGGGCCGTTCTCGCTTACCAAACATTTGTAAATTTGGTCGTCGAGACCAAATTTTTGAGACCTGCAAGACCAATCGGGAGCGGAGCTGTCAGCAGCCCTGTAGTATGTGTTCCTGGATAGAGTTTTGACTATCCAGGAACACAGTGTGGGTCTCCCTGGCTGCTCATGAATGAATGCAGCCGTGGGAAAAAATCCTCTGATTTTTCCCACGGTCGCGTTCATTTATAGTTGCAAGCCGCATGACTCTGAGAGGAAGAGTACCTAGGCTGCATTCATAAATCCAGCCGTGAAAATCCATTCTCAGTGAGAGATCCCCAGGCACTACAGGTTGGAATGAGGCCTTCCTCCCCATGTGATGTCTTTCCAAATTTGTTACTACGCAATACAACTCACATACACATTTATTTTCTAATGTGATTTCTATTTGGCACTGAGACTTTTTCACTTTTGCACTTACACATGCACATAAAACCATTCTAGTGTTTTCCATGAGTCCTGCGTACATCAGCTGCTTGAAAAGTATGCAGCATATGCGAAGACTGCAACTGCACCTGCTACATCATAAAGTTATGTGAGCCACTCAGAAACAAAGATGGGAGCTGGGAGAACTTTAGTTAGGGGTCACCTAAAGCTTCATGTCATGGGCAACAATCCTTGCAAGCCTGTCTGTTTTCTTATTAATATCCCTGAGCCCAAAGTGTTACTTTGCATGTTGGGTGGTTATACTGGAGTTCTAACACTAGGTGGCATGTTTATATAAAAATGAGAATCACTGAGGTTATAGACCTTGCATGGGAAATCCATGGCATTTTATTCTGGCCTGCTTTTACCTGTAATTTATATCACTCTCCATCCATTTGATACTGCATGGCCTGTCTGTCAAATTTTAAAACTCACTATGGCCCCTGAGCCAAAAAAAATGCCCTCCCCTCTTATAGACCATGGGAAATTACTTTTTTGTATGTAAGTATGGAGACTTCTGTTCTCTCCTTACTAGTCATTGTGTGATGGCAATCCAGTGACTTTGGTATTTTGCAAATAACTGACCTGGAGATGTTCTCACCTTTCTAATCTGCTGCCTGTGCTGCTCTTGTGTGTCTGAAAGTATTGATAGAAGACTGGATTTCTTACAAGGTCAGCTGTCTTATCTGCCAAAGTTTTTTAAACTCACGCCAGCCAATTTTATTATATATACGTTTCAGCGTCTCACGCTAAAATATGCAATCAATTACTGTGCGGGCGCTCATGTGCTTTAACACTACCTGGCTGCAAGTAGTTAACCTAAAGTGAAGACCCTTAAAGTGACTTTTCTACTGATATGATCGGTACAATTGGGCAAATCTCCAACACTTTGTTTCAGATTTCCTTCTCACTCCTAAATTCATACCAAGTTACCATTCTGATTTGCTGAATGACTATCTCTGCCTGCTTCAGGTTCTGTACACACATCATGGATTTTTAGAAATCTTGTATTTTGAAAAACATCACATGTAAAACACAATATTATGTTTCCTGCTTGATGTAATCTATTTCCCATTGTCCCCAAAGTCAATTTTAATGACACATTGTGATAGATATTTGTTAAATTTCTGTGTTATATTCTGATTGGCCAGTCAAGATGGATCTGAAAAAAACAAGTAAAAGGTGTTCTGACATTATACATTGGTACATTTGCCAAAATCTGTGATGAGTTAAATGACCTTTATATGAATCGTAATGTGATGTAAGTAGAATTTCTTTTATGCTGTCTATTTACACATAAAACAATTGCAGAATATCAATCCAACTAATATGACTTTGATCTGTGATGACTACAAATAGAAAACAATGACCATTAAATAGCCTTTATTAAAATCCAGTTCTGCAAATGACCCGTTGTATCAAATACTGTACAATCTGTACTTATGTAAGTGTTATTATCTTATGCAGTTACTTTATGGTCATACAGCATAAAAGCCCAGATGAAAGGGGGGGTGCATGTACCCCTGAAACATCCGGTGTTTTATTTTATTCCAACAATATTTAAAAACTTTCTGGTATTTTATGACTATTGGGTCACTTACTGCTTTTTATCTATACAATATATGTAATATATTCCCAAACAGCTTGGAAAAATAAATACAGCAATGGGAAGGTTGTTCCTGATTTATTCAAGCTCATTCTCCAAGATTGGTGAAGATAGACTATCATGGGAGAACTTGGATGATTCAGCAAACCTGGAATTGGTTTGGTAAATGTTTTCAAATTTAAACCTGAGTCATTTCAAGTTTGCTGGATTTTCCAGGTTCTCCCATGATAGTCTATCATCTCCAGTCTTGGAGAGCTTTATTGTATCAGACCCTTTGTGACATGGGCAGACCTCTAATATTTGGCTAAATATTAGCGGACTTGGCATCTGCTATATGGCTAACCCTCCCAATTACTAAGTTTAAGTGTTTCATTTAAAAAGCATTGCCATTGTTACAGTGTACAAAAACAATTAGACAATTGTACAGCCTTTGGATCAGTTTTTGGAAAGGCCCTTATTTTTTTGCTCCAGTGCACAAAGCCAACTCTATAAACACAAGATTTGAATGGGCCTGCACAAAGACCCAAACTAAACCCTACTGAACACTATTGGTTTGAAAGGTAATGCTAATTGTGAGCCAGGAGTTCTGATCCAACATTAGTACCTGACTTCAAATTTAAAAACACAAATAGAGGCTGTAAAAGATTTAAATCAGGGGCCAGATCCATAATAATGGCTATCATTTTCCTAGATGGACAACACGCTCATTAAAGTGTTATGGTCAGGTGACCATAGACTTTTGGCTATATAATGTATTACTAAGAATATGGCTCACCATCAATAATTTAAGTGGCTGGTTTGCATTATTTCAACCCGCCACTATTGTGTTTGCTTTAATATAACATTCATCACAATGCCTTACTATTACCACTCTGCCCGCAGATCATTGTCCAGCAGCCTGCAGCATCCCCAGCCTCCCTTTAGCTGTGCAGAGATTTGCCTTTTTTTAGCATCCCCTGCACTTTCTCTGAGGCTGTTCACAGCTGAAGTAGTTCCTGGTTCCTATCTTGTTCAGCTATTTGCTGCTAGCTGTATTTATACCTCCCTGATTCCAGGCTCTGGTTGCTGCATCCTCAGCCTTGTTTCTTGTGAGTTGCTCAGTCACACTGCCATTTCATGCCCTTTTGGATTCCTGACCTGAGCTTGTACCTGGACTACTCTTGTCTACCGGCTGCCCCGACCATCATTCTGCATGGTCCATACTTCCTGCTGTCCTTACACCGGAGCCCTCTGTTCCCCCTTCTCTTCGTGGGGAGAGCCTGGGGGCCATGACCTTGTTTTCTCCCCTCAGCAAAGTAGTCTGGTGGTCATTGGGGTCACCAGCTCATCATCCCTTGCGGGGTGCTCTTGTTAAGACTGGGAGACACTCTGATTCCGTGCCGCAGGTAATCCCGCGTCACCTGCCAGGGGGTGCTGCCCTAACACTTATCTTATCAAAGCCAAAACACTGGAACTGACATAATTTATATCCTGGAGTAAAACAACTGATCTGCTGAGTTACTGTACTTATTCTGCATATGTATTCTGTGTGAATGGTGCTTAGGGGGCCGCTGTTCAGGCATTGCTGCTGTTATGCCATCTCAGCTTGGGCCTTGAGTTCCCTAGGCTGGTCATTGGACCACCATTGGGTTTACTCCGGACCTTTTCTTTTGGAATGCAAACTCTAGTACAGTCATCTTTAGTGCCTCCCAAAGTGCTCCTATTTCTGCTCATTTAAAAAACTCACCTACCAGTCTTCTTCTGTCTCCTAAAACCCTCACTACTCAGCCACCAATCCATATCCCCTTCCTATTGTATGCTGCTTCCCAACCTCTTAGATTGTAAGCTCTTCTGGGCAGGGTCCTCTCCTCCTCCTGTGTCACTGGTTGCATCTGTTTGCCATTTGAAACTCCTATTTAATGTACAGCGCTGTGTAATATGTTGGTGATATATAAATACTGTCACTCTAGGCTAAAATCTGGGTGTTTGGACTAAAGGTTATACAGGTAGTCCCCGAGTTAAGTACATCCGACATACAGACAACTCCTAGATATGAACGGGCTTCCCTGCTCCCTCTTGTGCAGGACAGATGCTTGGAGGGGGGCGGTTTGCAAGGCTTGCAGAAGAAATCTTTTGCTAAACACAGCTTAGGTTGTGGGTGATCTGAAGAGCTGAGCTGATCTGTAACATGTAACTCTTTAATGACCAAGACAAACTCTGCAGTTATTTATTTTTGCATATCAAAGCACAGCTTGCTCCAGAAGTTAATGAATGTCTGGGCTCCATAATTCTTTTTTTGCTTTGTGATTAGCTCACAGTGAGGATTTTATACAGTAACTGACACCACACTGCCTAATAATATTTTGAGACAAACATCTGTCCTATTTGCATTCATTAAAATAATGTACCTGTTCTGACTTACATACAAATTCAACTTAAGAACAAACATACAGTCCCTATCTCGTATGTAACCCGGGGACTTACTGTACAGTCCTAAATATACATTTTAAAAAACACCTTTGTATACATTGTCTGCATGATTACTTTCTAATCCTGTCAAAACCCTCCTCTAGTCATTATACTTATTGCCCTTCCAACTATGCTCCGCAACTGCCACTGAAATTGATTGTGTTGTTATATCCAGACTGGTGGGTCACTGAAAGAAGCATGGCATAACTGGGATCAGGAACTTGGTATTCGCATGCTTGTGCCAGGAGAGTGACAACAGAACTGAACATGCAAATGCAAGAACAAGTCCGCATTTGCAGATTCTTTATTTCTGTTTTCTTTTTCAGGGGACATGAACTTAAAAGGTGAAGGAAACACCTAGAAAAGATGCCTCAACAGTACTCAAGGAATCTGCCTTTTGCACTGAACTGCTACTGAAAAATAGAGGTGCACTTCTTCTGCCTAGGCACCCTTGTAAACTTGTATATCCACCGTGTAAAATATGTAAGGCACTGCTGCCTGTGACTTCAGGTTTCATCAAATTTGGAGTAGGATTTAGGCATGTCACAATTGTTGTCCTCACTGTTCATCATACTGGAGGGAAATCTGTACCGGGAGCCCTGCAGTGCAAGAATCCCCCTGCTTCTTTGTGGGAATCTGTGCTTCCACCACCTCTCCTTATTCTTCTTGATTATCCCGCCACCATCTGCAGACAGCCTACAAACAGCTAACGCTGTACAGGTCCCTTTTTTCAGGACAGCAGGATGTCCAGGGTAGTGAGTGGTTTATTCTATTATAGTTCTGCATGAGGCTCACATTTTATCCATACTTCTACTAGGAATGTCTTCAGAGGGTAACCCCCTCATAAAAAAATGTTGGAATGCTGCACCCAAGCATGCTCTTTATGATAAGAACCGTAGCTGTGTGTTATCGTAAGATCTAAGGAATTTGTTTAACACTGTACAAACATACGATTCGCCACCTCAATAATATTCCGCAATTTATTTTTTATTTTTTGGGTACAGAAGAGATATCTCAGATCTTTCTCATTTTATCTGCAGTTTCAGATGTATTTCTTGTGTTCATTATTCTGCTAGGTAACTGGGTGAATTATAGAATATTTGTAATGGACATCTTTGTCTATTTCTTTATCAACCTTTCTTTAACCTGGGGAACGCTTGGTATAACTTTCAGGTGTTTAGGGAACCCCTTCTATAATTACTATATCTACAGATCACTGTACATTAGTGTGGTGGGCAGTAGGAAGAATGTCATCCCTACAGATAGCCAAAAAGATCATTGCAGTCTGTTAAACTGAACTGAGAAGCACAAATTACTGATTGCTCAAGAGACCCCTAGCGACTTCTAGAGGAACCCTAAGGTTCTACAGAACCCTGGTTGAGGAACACTGCTCTATATGGTGTGTTACAGTTTTTTATCATTGTACCATTTCTATATTTCTCATGTACTACATCAGGGGTGTCAAACTGTGGCCCACGGGCCAAATCTGGCCCTCAAGGTTATTTTTCTTGGCCCCGCAAAGAAAATGAATTACATCTGGCCCACTCGCCCGCGTTACCACCTCACATCATCAATTTCAATACATAGACATTATTCCTGTACACCCATCATGTGACACAAAGCCTAGGCAATGATCACATGGTGCCTGACTACCAGGGGCATTGTGTTTGTTTCAATCTATTAGAGACTGCATAGTGTAATATTTAGTGTCAGACCAACTTGTGATGTGAGAGGATGAACAACACACAGCCTGCATAGATAGATAGAAATTAGCATTTTCAACCCTAAAGTATGTGTAGAGGGATTTGTTTTTGTTAGTTATGGATGAAGTAGTAAACTTCCTCAATTTTTTCAATAAATTTCAAGTTTGGCCCCAAAATTGGTTTTAGGTTTTTAATTTCGGCCCCCTGTGTGTTTGAGTTTGACAGCCCTGTACTACATTGATATAAACTCCTAGGCCTATTTAAGGCTTATTGTTCTTTCTTCCGGGAATGGGGACAGTTGAAAATCATTTTGTGCATTGTACGTTGTGGTGCGGAGGGTAGTGGTACTGTACGGCTCCTGGAGGTGACGTCACTTTTGGTCGTGCAGTTTCTTTTCCTGCTCTGGGAAGAATGACGCAGCAAATGCAAGGGCATTGTGATTACCTGCAGGGCAGTATGCGGCTACTGGGAGCATAATAGCTGTTTCCTTAATCCCAGGGAGAGGTTTATCATGCAATTTGTAACAGCAAATGTGAAAGAAGCCTTACTTACAAAACAAATGATGTATTTGTAAACCTAAACCTGGCACATTTGGTTTGTTACATACAGTGCATCATAAATAATTGTCATGTGTTTTCATAATTTTTATCCTTTTTCATTACTTGTTGCATTTCAGTGCTGCTCAGGCTTCCTTTAGCACTTGCTGCACTTTATTGGTCTGGGCCAGCTTCCTGATGGTGATGGAACATCCATGCACAATGGGCCTAACGTACTAAAGCTTGAGAAAATTACGCTTTCATCAGTGAAGCTGGGTGATCCAAAAAACCTGAAATGCATCTGGTCCAAGATTCAAACCATTTGCTAGAAATATACTTTGAAAAAATCCATTCCAGTTTTGCTGGATCCAGGTTCACTGATGAAAGTGTATCCTCTCCAGCCTTGGAGAGCTTTACTAAATCAGG
Organism: Pyxicephalus adspersus; assembly: GCF_032062135.1. Taxonomy (NCBI): domain Eukaryota; kingdom Metazoa; phylum Chordata; class Amphibia; order Anura; family Pyxicephalidae; genus Pyxicephalus; species Pyxicephalus adspersus. The sequence goes on from NC_092871.1 coordinate 11,587,084, forward strand.
CCCAATGTGTCTGCACAACTGCTAGAAGTCTATTTACAATAAATCTATTAAAAAATATAATAAAATAAATTATTATTAAAACTGTGGAAATTGTGAAAAAGTTTCTAGAAGAAGCTAGGCTGACTGCAAATTAACTTCTGCATCCCCTGAATATTCCCTTCATAGGAATATCTTCTGCCCCAACAATAGCTACCTGAGACTGCTAGAACTTTCAAGATAATCTTGTATGCATCCAGCTTGCACACAAATACTCCCTGGATAATCTGCTGTCACTGTGATTTCTCAAAGCACAGAACTCTAAGACTTACCTTCTTCATGCATTCTCAAATCCCTGGATTACCTGTTTCCAATTTTCTAGGAAGACATTAAATTTCAGGCTTTACCCTCCCCTGAGGAAGCCATACAGGGAAACGCGTCGGGCGAGAGATACCCGCAACTTTTTCACAATTTCCACAACTTGATTAATACTTTGTTGTATATATCAATCACAGTTCCTCAGTACTTGTAATTGTTCGATGTAATTGTTCCATGGTCTAGTTGAGCTATGGTAAGAATAGACAAGTATTACAATTTAACACAAATAAAAGTTCCTGTTGCCTAAAAGCCTTTTTCTCTCCTATTATCATTGTGCTTGTATTTTGCTAACCACATTAGGCTTGGGAACTAACATCTCGAAAGGGGAATTTTTTGACCCTGTATTATTATATTACCATGTTGAAGCATGTATGAGACTTTAGTGATAAGGATTACATACACTATAAAAAAATCAATAAGCTGCAATTCCAGTGACTCACTAGCACAGTGCAAATAAATCACAGCTAGCTGGAAACACGGGAAAAAAAGTCACTGATAAGTTTATCATTAATGCTAAGTAGTCTGCCTCATTCTTGTGTGATAGTAGAAAGTATATTCTATGTCCATTAGGTATGTTTGGTCAATCTGAAAGAGCAGTCACAAGACGGAGATCTCATTGCGTGCAAAGAGCGATAATTCAATGATAACATAAATCAGGACAGTCCAGCTCCAGTCCTTAACACGCCTAGCGTTCTAGTCCGTATTTCCATGCAAAAAGCATTAAATTTTTTTGCATGGAACTTTATTTCACATTATAGGCTTTTAATTCTTTGGCTTAACTCGAAATATGTCCAGTATTTATTAAATATATTATTAAACTTTAAATAAAAAAACAGAAACCTGTAATAAAACTGTACAGTAGCATAAATAATATAAATATTTATAATATAATTATATATATATTATGTAAAGATTTCTTTGAATTGAAATTCAATTGAATTGAATTTCCCGCAGCACCTCCCGCCCGCACCGACGTCACCGACGTCACCCGGAGATCGTCTCTGCGGTCACCGGCTGAAGACCAAAGAAAGAAGACGTGTCCGGAGGAGCTGCAGGGACCAGCAGGATGCCAATGGAACAAGGTAAGTGGGTTTTTTTTATGTTTTTAGCGACCCCGAGTGTGACTCGGGATTACCGCTTTTAGCATGTAAAATCCACCCCGAGACACCCTCGGGAATAACGCTAGGAGGGTAATGGCTGCACACAGGCCAGGTTTTTTATATAAGCATTCATTTTCTATTAGTAAACCATATCTTACTAAATGTAATGCTGTCTGTTAGAGAATTACTATAAATGTGTATGGATTCTGGCCCTCAAGGACCATTTATTTATTATTAGCCAGCATTTATATAGCACCGACATATTGCACAGCGCTGTACAAAGTCCATAGTCATGTCACTGGCTGTCCCTCAATGGGACTCACAATCTAATGTCCCTACCATAGTCATATGTCTTTATTACAGTCTAAGGAAAGCCGACTAACCTTACTGCATGTTTTTGGAATGTGGGAGGAAAACTAGGAACACGAAGAAACCCACACAGACACAGGTAGAACATACAAACTCCATGCAGATAGAGTGCTGGCTGAGATTCAAACCTGGGACCTGGGGGTTGCAAAGGTGAGAGTGGTAACCACTGAGCCAGTGTGCTGATAGCAAGAAATAATGAGATTAATTTGCAATGCTTCTACAGAAAAATATTTTCACTTGCAGCACTGATGATATTGGTCAGTGTATGACAGTATGTAATGACAGACTATAAATGAAAGTGCTTCAATACCAGAAGTGGAAGTATAATCGAGGATAAAGGGTTCAATCTCCAATGTATATGACACAATGCGCTATATTTATAAAACAGGGAATCTGACATTCACTCAAACATTCCCTTGTTGGAATCCTACAGGTCCACGTGTTTCAATGGCAGTAAATGTCCTAACAGGGAATGTTTGAGGGAATTAATATTGTTATTAATAAACAGGATTTATATAGTGCCAACATATTACTCAGAGCTGTACATTAAATATTGACAGATAGATACAGATAGTGACAGGAGGAGGAGAGGACCCTGCCCCGAAGAGCTTACAATCTAAAAGGTGGGGGAAGTGTCACACAATAGGAGGGGGATATGGATTGGTGGGGGAGTAGTGAGGGTTTAAGAGACAGAAGAAGATGAGAAGCAAGTTAAATGAGCAGAAAGTAGGAGCAAGCTGAATGGGACGAGGAAGACCATGCCAGAGAGTAGGGGCAGGTGTAGAAAAGTCTTGGAGCCGTGCATGTGAGGAGGTTATGAGTGAGGAAGTCAGTAGTAGGTCATTGGAGGAGCAAAGAGAGCGGCTAAAGGAATATTTTTCGATCAGTTCAGAAAGGTAAGTGGGACAAGAACTGTGGAGGGATTTTATCCAAAGCACAGGCGCTTGAATTTGATTCTAGGGAAATGTCAGACTTCCTGTTTTATAACTAGAGCACAAAGGAGTACAAACAATATTGAATATGAAAGGAAATGGCCTTTATTGGAAAGAAAAAATGATAAATATTAGAGCCCATACATACACATCAGGGAGCTTCCTCTTTATCACCTCTTAGCCAGTATCCCCAGATCCATAAGTAATTTCCTGCAGCTCCAGATTTATATATTTTGCCATATAATAGCATTTGTTGCACCGTTGATCTCCCTATGTTTATTTTCTGCCCTTTTTTTCCTTTTTTATGCAGCATTACAGAGGTGGATATGATTATTTCATAGGGATAGGGTGAATCAGTAACAGCGCTCAACCTAGTAAAATCATTATTACCAAAAATGTATTTTTTAACCCAAACTCTTCATCTTATTCATGTTTTTATCAAAAAATAATTTCCTGCTCTTTACACTGTGGTCTGTGCCGTGTTATGTGCTAGGATTCTGGATGCTGGAGACCAGCAGATGAGAGGTGCGCCTGCTAAACTCTTTTCAATGATCCTTTTCATCTGAAGGGGTACCTATAGAGCAAAGTGCCTTCAAGTGCATTCCTGAGCTCAAAGGTTTTACTCTCTGGAGTACAAGTATGAGAGAGAATTATGAAACAATCCCTTCTGGTGTGCTGATAAAAGTATGACAATATATAACTGCTCCATAATACAGCTAACTGAGGTTACATGTGGCATCTGCTGTGCATAAATGCTGTCTGCTCATTGTGCATGCTGTAGTCAATGATCATTTGGCTTAGGGGATGTGGCAGGGAGGTTTCTGCCTGTTTTTCACTAATGATGGAACTCCGATGCCGTCACCGACGCACTCATGTTATTACTGCTTCTTAACTCTTTTATGTATAAAGTCTGCAGCTGACTGTCTCATAACAGCAACTGATGCATAAACATAAATATATGGAGATTTTTACCCTAAAAGCTGAGAATTTTATCTGAAAAACATGAATTAGGCATTGTGAGTAAATGAACTGGTACTCACAGAATGTCCTGCAAATTTTAACTTCAGAATGCCTATTGCTCATACAAGATAACCTTTAAAACTGTTTTCAGTAACATCTCTAATAAGATCCCCTTGATCTCACAATTACTCGTCTCAATCTCCCTTGAGGAAGCCATTACTGTGAAACGTGTCGGGTACAGAGTCCTTTGGAGTTTGTCTCTGGTGTTTCAAGATAAATTAAATATCTATATAGAAATTCTTTGTTTAGCTCAGCATCGTAAGTATCCTAACGTGTTCGGTAAGGATGATATTCGTAACCGTTTCCTAACCATTTTCTCTATCCATATTTTGTGCTTTATGATGCATTAGCAGTGCAAGAAGAAAATAAATTACATTTACTACATTCTCTGGAAGACATGCATGTTTCTCTATGTCCTAATAAAACACTACAGTACAGAAAAATACCCATTGAGCTGCCAGAGATCCAATAATCCACTTATTTCCTGTACAGTGAAGAACAATGATGTTTGTTTTAAACACCCTGATCACAAAAATGCTGCGATCACCGCTTTACAAAGCAAAGCTTAAATCTCAGCAAGTTACACATATAGTTTGTATGTTCTGCCTGTGTTTTTATGGATTTCCTCCCATGTACTAATAACTCAATTAAGGTTAAAGAAAATGAAGAGAGAAAAGAGGGTTTTTGCTTAGGTAAATGTGTATTCAAAGACAATGAACTGCATTAGTAGTGATAATCATAGAGATAACAAAAGGTTATTGTAGTCTCCATACCATAAATGTACGTGGGGTTTTTTGAGACTAAAATCTAAACAAAACTCTCCTAACTAGTATTAAAAGCCCATAACCCCATATAAGGGTGCAAATACTTAGGTCACTTGTATGAAAGGGATTAACCTTAAAACCCGACGCGTTTCGCCTGCTTGTTTTGTTAACCTTAATTATGAGTAAGTGGTTGGAACATCTATTGACATCTATTATTCTAAACCTGTTGAGTATCAAGTGCTAACCACTTTTGTTTTTCTTACTTGTTGGTTAATAGGCTTCCATTAAACAATTGTCCTATTATTATAGTAGGAGCATTAGATTATAAACCAGTTTGAGGGATAATATGGATGTGCAGGATCTTCTGTATCACAGACCAGTCACTGCTGCTCTTCATCTTGTCAGGGTGACTGGTCTTGTATCTACCCCCTTCTGTAGTTTTCTGAAGGCAGTCTGTATTTTCTTGGTTTGCAAAGGCACAAAAAGTGGATTATTATTCTTTGTAGGGAAATGCATAAAAGTTTTGAAATTTGGGTCCACCTTTAAAGTGTAACTAAAGCTTCTTTGCTTTTTTCATAATTGAATCGTAAGATTGACTTTATCTATAAGGAATTCATGACATCGCCTTTTTTTTGGTCATTTCAAACATCTTATTTTTTTATTAATGTCCAAATATTGTATGGAATGTGACTGAAATATGAAGCTTTGCAGCTACTCTATCTGAAAAGAAAAAACAGATGGCTGATTCACTTTTATTTGCTTCCCTAATATGTCTCCACCTTTGGCCAGGAGTTATGTTTTGTTTTAGGTTTATTTTCCTTTGTCAAACATCTATTCACTGACTTCATTCCCACCTAGCAGACAATTCCAGCCTAGGACACTCCTCAGGCAATCTAAAGAGCTTCACGGTACACACAAAATTCTCCATCCGGCAAAGTGTGATTCATCTGCTGGCATAAAATTAAATCACTGAATCAAACACTGCACAGGAATTCCCTGCACGCTTACCAAGTACTGTTAAAAACAAGTTAAAGTAATATCTTTAATAATAATTTTCACTAAAAACTATAAGAGCTCCATCTTGCAACATCTAAAGCAATGAAGACATTGGAACAGGAATGCCTGGAGGCTGCCCATTCCTCCTTTAAAGCCCAGCACAATGGCAACTGAGTACCCCCACTGTGCCCATGCACCAAATCCATCAGAATGAAAATAGCAGATCAGAGATCAGATTGCGATGATCAGTCCACCATAGGGGTAGGCAAACTTGTTGGCTCAGGGGCCACAATGAGTTTCAAAATTTGACAGATGGGCCAGGCCAGTATCAGATGAATGGAGTGTGTTTGTATGAACTTATATAAACTACGGGTAAAAGCTGTTAACTAAAAGTAAAAGAAAACATACATTCAAATTGCATTCCATTTCAATGGGAACAATGTTGTTGGTCACCCTTTTTAGCCAGTGGACAACTTTGTAACAATATTCGATGGGCCAGATTAAAAAGCCCAAAGGGCTGTATTTGGCCCACGGGCCATAGTTTGTCCATGCCTGGTCTACCTACTCCATAGATGTCTATAGGGCTTTACTGCAATGACACTGCTACATGTAAACAAAAGGAAAAGCTCTGGCCGCCATGATTTCAAAAAGTATGAAGCTGGAAAGAGGAATTTCTTTGTGCAGGGTGAGCCTGAGGGGAGCATCCATCACGTTATTCAAATAGGCTTTATATTTAGGTTCCTCTATTTACTGTAAGCTTGTGGACTCATACCTCTTTTTAGGGATTTATTATTCACTACCCCAGGTGGCTTTCTTGCCTCTCGTTCTCCTGTAGTGCCTACGGTGCTCCTAGATATGAGGTATGAGATAATTGTCTCCCAACCCAGCCAGTTTTCAGTAGGACCATGGGACCATTGGATGTGTTTGGTACCTTTAGACAGCCTTGGCCAACCTTTCTATGGCAAATAAAACTGATTGTATAAGGTAAGTAACTGTGTCCAATTGCCATCGTTCCACTAAGTCTTCCCATGTTTGGGAGTTTCTGGTCTCCAGCCCTGGCGGCTGGAATTGAGTGGTTCCCTTCTCTCAGCTTGCAAGTCAACACAGCTATCTTGTTTCTCAATTGACCATGGGTGCCTCCATCATTCCTGCACACCCAACTGTCCTCTGGGTCACCTTCTTTTTAGTTTTTCCAACCATGAATGTGCCTGACGGATATATTTTTCATGTTCACTTTTCGGCTTTGTTGTATTTGCTTCCTCACATCTTTTTGACATTATTAGTACATTTACTCTTTTCCAGGTGTGCTATACACCATGATTTGGATACATTTTTTTTATTTAATAACTTGACAGAATACTGTGTGAGTCATGTAAACAATTGTTTTAAATATTCTCCAAATATTTTAATATGACTATGAATGCTCCGGAAATAATAATTTACTTATCGTACCATCGCACATCTTCTAAAGGGGACATTTGTCCTGCTGCTAGGTATTATGTTCGATTTGCTAAAAACTTTGAATCAAATAAAACATTTTTCAAAAGCTTAGGTCATAATTGATCAGTTGGGCAAGGCAATTCTTTTTATTGATCAAATGTGGGCAGTATAGATTTGCAAATGGCTTCCCTATAGCTTGTACCTTATTGAGCCATTAATATTGGGCTTCCAGTCATATTTACTTCCTTCTGAAATCTGTTGAATATCAAGCAGTGCAAGGCAGCAAAGCAATCATTTTTTTCTGGATTTTCAGGTATTTTTGGTCTTGGAAATATTGTTAATTTTTGGATTGCACATACATCTATCTAAAAGTGCATGCCTACACTATTACAACAGGAGGGCGAAGAGAAGACCTCTCACAAGAAAGAAAAAGGGCAAGGACTGGATGTTCTTCATGGGGGTAAAGTACAGGGGTTGTTTCATGCTGGATTACTGCAAAGCGGTGCTGTAGCTACAGGGTGCCAATGCAGAATTTGACCTAGGCCACCCTTCCGGGGGAATTGTGTGCCCCCATGGTCTTCTGTCTACAAATCGATGGGCCCCAGTGATCATTTTTGAAAAGGCTCCTAATATTTAGAACAGGCTCCTTCACATTACGAAAGCCTTTTTATATCAAAGTTACCTCTTCAAGTTAAGAGCACCCCTTTACATGTGAGTCCCCTCCTTTACATCAGGGTGCTACATTCACATCAGAAGCCACCTCTTCAACACATCATCTAATGCCGATCCTGGAAGGGGAATACATTCCTAAAAAATCTTCTCTTTCTGCTCGGTGTACAACTGTGAGGGGCCAGACATTGATCATGAAGAGGGCCCCAACGGACTCACTGGAGTAAGGGCCCCAGTCTTGAGACAATTCAATCCCTGTTCCCATACCATTGCAGCACAGGTGTAGAAGGAATATAGGAACACCAAGATTCCAGCAATAATACACATGCTTCTTGAAACTTGTTTAGCTTGGAGTTTTGCTCTAAGGGCCCCTTTGACGCTGTTTCTGTTGTTCCCAAGTGTGTAGCTAAATGCAGCTATAACCTCAGAAGCAGCAAACTGCCCTGCATATCAATGTATGTGCACTCCAAAGGATAAAAAGCAACCATAAAGGCCACAAGTGACTTGTTTATTTCAGGAACTGCAATCCACAGCAACCATGTGCCAACGTGTGCACAAAATGGTTCCCAACTATGTTGTTGGGACTGTGGCTAAACCTGCAACAGGACACAGCAGTCAGCAACAGACTCTTCCTGAATGGATTGCAACCTTGTGACATAGTGAACACTGGAACAGCAAGACTGATATTGGCTTCCATGTGGACATGGCTGGAGCAATCACATGTACCCCAGTAAAGCGGTCATATAAAAAAGGTGGGGAGTCATACTGAAAAAAAGACAGCTTTAATATTCATTTTACTTTAAGTAACTTGTACACTTAGATATTTTGACTCTTTAAATAATAAATCTGGATGTTCCTTTTTGTTGTCATGTATTGCCTTGCAGTTGATATGATTGTGGTTGCTAACACAGCAGTATATTGAAGTGTGGACATATAACAGAGGGCTGAGTGGGTTGGGGCTGGATATAATGGTGCTTTGTTTCCATAGTAAGCTAAAATCTGACCTGGGCTGTCATGTTCTGCAAGATGTCCTCGTTCTGTGTGCACACAGAAATAAATATGTTACTAGCAGTTTACACACAAAGTCATGGGCGCACAGTGCCATTGGACAACACTGATTGGTTCTGATTATTAGTTTTCCCATGCAATTGTCAGTAGAAGCATAGCCGCAGATTGATTAGCACACTGCTTTGCTCATTCCAAAAGAGAACATTCTCCTCTCCTATTATGTGTTACTTCCCCCACCTCTTAGATTGTAAGCTCTTCGGGGCAGGGTCCTCTCCTCAACTGTCTGTATCTGTCTGTCATTTGCAACCTCTATTTAATGTACAGCGCTGTGTAATATGTTGGCGCTATATAAATCTTGTTTATTAATAATATTAAAAACAATAATTAATAACAACAACGTACATAGGACATCATGCAAGGGAAAAGTAATCTACAGACTGGAGACATGAAGGTGTTAGGACAGCATAGCACAAGAAGATGTGTAGGTTACTTTTTATTAAATACAGCATATTTTTTATTATATCCAGTTAAAAATTAGGCAGTTTGTCTTTTTAGTTTATATATAATGGAACATATGACATTTTTCAAAAAATGATTTATTATGTATCCATGTTAAGAGGTTTGTTGGATAGAGTTGTCAAAGGTGCGTTCAATGCCTTTAATTTGTTGTGGTCATCATGCCACATTGGCATGAAATGTATTGTTTTGAATGCCCCCTAATACACCACAATAGACAGAAAAAAAAGATTTGTGCCATGTTTTGTAACATATGGCACTGGTAGTGGATCATACTAAGGCTATGTTCAGTTTGGCCATGAGGTTGGCGTGCGGATACTTCTTCCTCATGCCAATGAACTGCTGCCTCCTACCTTCTACCTGTGGCAGCTCTATAGAGAATGAGAGGGAGAGGCGATGAATAGTACAGTATCAAATTTAATCAAATGTATCAAATGCCAGCTGTGAAATGTGTAGACACCAATTATACAGTATATGAAGCAGCGCTGCATTGCGAGTGACCAAGCAGCTGGCAAGGTGGCATCCATTGGGAGCCCCATGGTATATCACTCAATTCTATGGCAGCCCTGAATTTGCCCTACTACTATTTCAGTGGAGCAAAGTAAAAAAAAAAGCCATGTTTATATCCCATGTCTGTACCTCCCTTTGGGTAGATTTTCCCACACTTCCTATTCCTATAAAACCTGTACAGGAAATGAGGGGAGCAGTTGGCATTAAAGCGTACCTAAACTCAGAATTTTACCTTTACATAAAAGGGTAGACAATCCTTTTACGTTAGGTAAAAATTCTATGTGTTTGTTTTTGTTTAAAAAAAGGGTGCAGCACCGCCACCTAATTCTTGATCGTCTAGGTGGTCGAGAATGAGTGGGAGTGCAAAGCCTCTTGCCAGGAATCCCGGGAGGCTCTTGGCGCTCCTTCTGTGCAAAAAGAAACATTTGCCGATCTCATGCATGCGCAGTGAGATTGTCAAATGTTTTTTTTCATCCTACGTCACTCGATCTCACGCCTAGGTCGGGTGACGTAGGATGAAGAACAGAAAAAAGAGGAGAAGATGGAGGCTCTCGGAGCGCTGGCTCCAGGATGAATGACTGGACGACGTGGGACCCGACGTGGGACCCTTACTTTCAATCCCGGAGCGATCAGACTGCCCTGCGGGATTGAAAGTAAGTTTATTATTTTTGTTTCGCTGTTTTGAGTTTAGTTTCTCTTTAAAATAGGAAAGCACAAACAGCAATAAAAACATGGAAGTTCTAAGTCTCTCCCAGTCTCCTAAACATGTTTGTATCCCCACATCTCTTTTACAGGAAACATTTCCCTTATAGGGACACAGATGGCAATACAATGTCGACAGTGGCACCAACCTTTTCCGATGCTATCTAAACCGAATAAACATTTTGATGGAGTTGGGTTTTGATATTTAAACTGTCAGGTCCCTAGAGAATGATTACATATTGTTTGTAACGTTGTCACTTAGCTGCCCTTGTAATGCTGATCACTAACACAGCAGCTGATCCATTAATCGAGGTGTGGACATTTAGAAATGGCCTGGGTGGGAGATGATGCTGGGAAGAAGCGGTGGTGGGAGGTTTCTATCATCACACAGGAATAGCACTGATCAAATCCATTGCGTAAAAGAGAATTTAACCAGCAAAGAGTAAATTGCCTGTGGCAACAATAAAAGTTAAATATCAATCTGAATGATTTTTTTGGTAAATATTTGGATAGTAGCGAAAACTGCCCACTAAACCAGTTTGAATCAGCTGAGTCTTCTTGCTTTCTCCTACTCATATTAAGAATATACATTCCTGGCATCCCTTAATGTTGAAGTAAACTGGAAAAACAAACTCACTCACCTTTACCTTCCCAGATCCATCAATCCCTCCATAGGTTTGCTGGATTGGGTCCCTCGTCGTCCTGGTGTCTTCCTTCGTCTCGGCTCAGAGGAAGACCTGGGTGCTGCCATCTTCTTTCCCTTCTTCTGCCTTCTTGTTATGTCACCCGATCTCACACTGTACAAGCACGAGATCAGTTGGTGTAGATAGAGAAAAAAAGAGTGAACTTTTTTTATTCTTATCCCATTGAAGAAAAAGCTCCTTGTGCGCAGATGGAGCAGCCAGAAGCCTCCGGGGACCCATGACATATGTATACCAGGGGGCTTTGCATTCCAAATCGGTCTTGATTGCTGTGGCAATCAAGACAGAAAGGGGAAGGGCTTTTTTAAACCTCCTTCCCAAAAAAAGAAGGTAATTTTCACCTTGTATTAAAGGTTTGTCTACTTTTTTATGTAAGGTAAAAATTTTAGTTAAGGTCTAAATAAAATAAAAGAGCTGCTTAAAGTGACCTAAACTAAAAAAAAAAGTAAAGCTAATTGGCAAAAGAGATATTGTCAATGTCAAAAGAAGACAGGCTTTTGTGGGGCAAAACTTGTTTTCTTAAAAACATTTATTTAATTATACATTCTAAAAACTAAACAGAGACCTCCTACACTAGCCCTAGGCTAACACAGGTGCATTATTCTTGGAATCATAGTTGTAGTAGTTACAGCATGTCATAACAACGTATGATTACAGCAATGGACTTGTTTCCCTTCCTGACGCGTTTCGCCGGGCTTCCACAGGGGATTGGGAGACCTTGAGGGTTATAATGATATAAAATGTAACCAGTTTGATGTAAAGAGAAAAAAAAGTATGCAACAATTGACGTGGATAAATGTAGAAGTCATACTTGGTAAAATTGCTGAAACTTGTCTGGATTTCAGCAATTTCACCAGTTAATGGGAGCAATCCCTACTACTTTCATTAAAAACAACACAAATCTGGTGATTCTGCTTGGAGCTTACTAGAAAGAGTGGCGTTCCACCACTGGCTGCTGGTTTTTAGGAAAATCATCTACTTTGCATTGCCATCTTCTGCTTTACATTGATACAGCCCTGTTGGAATGGGCTGTAACTGCGCTGTAGTGCCCTGGCAATGTTCGTTCTAGGTGCTATCAATAATAAATGCCAACCTAGTGCACCAACGCTTGTTCTTTGAGTTGCCATGCATTGCAATAAAGTAAGTGTTTCCACAATGCACTAGTGGTAACAAACCCCAAACTACCGACCCTTGTCTCTCTATGGCTCACGGTATAATGAAATATCACATTACACAAACCTAACCGACAGAGATACAGCAACATTTCTAACCTTTCCGTAATAAAATCTATCTAAAATGAATAAAAATGTTCACATGGAGTTGGACTTTATGGTCTTTTGCTTGGACACTCTACTATTTTCCCATATGACATATGCTTTGCTATGTAACTTGTTATTCTTTTTTGTGTATCTATGATATTTACTCCTATGACTCTTTCTCTGTACCCATGCTGTCACTATACAAAAGGTCAGCAATATTATTATCGGGCAAACATAGTCCATGTACAGTGTGTGGGAAAACCCCATACACCACAATACCCTGCAGGGTGGTGATTCGGATGAGAGAAGCTGAAGGGAGTGTCTGGATATTTTAGCAGTGTTCTGACAAATAGTTTGTGATTCAGTGTCAGCCAATTCTATGTATAAATGACACTGTGTTTTGGCAGCAAAGAAGGTGCGGTCTTCACAATCACATACTATAGAAAAAAAAACAAAGATTATACAGAAAATGCAATAATATTAGCAAACAACAAGTAATTATTCTTCTATCCTTGATTTCCCTGCAATATTCTGATATTTGACTTAATACTATCGGGTATAATCCATTTGTGCCGCTTGCTGTACTGAATATGATGAATATGTTTATTATATTATTACTACCAGGCAGGCTGGATGAAAGCAATTCATTCTCGTGATTTTAGGTATTGCTTTTTATTACCGGGCTATTAACCGGAGAGGGTTGGGTTGGTAAGGTTCTAGTTCAAGGATAGGCAGTGGGCAAGGGGGTCAAGGTGCCTAGGAAGGATGATGGAAGGAAAAAGGTTAGTAACCAAGAAGGTGGGGATAGGGTTAGCCACCAGGTAGGGGGGTGGTTAGGCAATGGACAAGGAGGATAAGTTTAGAAGCCAGGGAGGAGGTTAAGGTTAGGCATTGGGATGGGGTAGGTTAAGTTTAAGCATCAGGTAGGAAGAGGTTGAGGTTAGGACCAATAAGAAGCGGTTAAGGTTAGCCACCAGGTAAGGGGGTGGTTAGGCAATGGACAAGGAGGTTAAGTTTAAAAGCCCGGTAGGAGGTTAAGGTTAGGTATTGGGTTGGGGGAGACTAAATTTATTTACCAGGTAGGAAGAGGTTGACTTAGGACAAATAAGGAGGGGCTAAGGTTTGGCACCAGCCAGGGGGTTAAGGTTAGACAATAAGAAGGAGGGGGGTTAAGGTTAGGCTTCAGTTAGGTAAGGGTTGTGGATAAGGACCAATAAGTTTGAATTAATGTTGCATACTATGCAGGGAGTAGGGTTAGGCATTGAGAAGGATGGGTTGAAGGGGGGGGGGGGGGTTGCACTGGGAAAATCATATGTCTAGGTAGCTTTATATCAGAACAAAGCATTTCCATTCTTTCTCTCAGCTAAGTTTAGATACCTCAATCCTTCTCTAATTTCATCACTCACTTCTCCCTGTCTTCACCACTGCCCCTCCTTCCCCCCTACTTAATTTACCTGGAATTAACAAAACTCTCACGCCCTGTACTGGAGGACACTCTGCATTCCTCCGCTGCTGTGACTCATGGCCGAAACCACTGGAGACAGCTCATCTGGAGAAAAAGTGGGCTGGTGCAATCTCAGGTCCATGAAAGGTTAGCCGTACTGCGTTGATAACTTTGGTAACTTTGCATACAAACACTAAGCTGTCATGTCCCCACCCTGCTGAAAAATTTTTTGTGTACAAACACTCAATTATTGTCATTCAAAATGATTGTTAGTGACTTTACCAGGACAGTTTATGAGTGATCACTGTTCAGATTGTTCTGCTGAGTAGAGAAGGGGATGGGGGTGAATCAGAAGCATCCACTGCAGGGACTAATAACTTGTGGTCAGTCATTTCATAATTTGACATGGGGGATCACTAAACAGCTTTATTGATCAGATATCGATCATTTTTTCTCTGAGATAATTTTTAGCGATCGTGCACAGCAATATGCTTTTAGGGCTTTTTTGACTTGCGTTCAAAAACCATGGTTTTCCATTCCCAGATGCATAGCAAACTGCTGCTACATGGGGCAGCAAACTGCACCTCAGGTCAATGCATTTGCATCCATTTTCATTAGTATGGTTCTTCCAGCAGCAACCTCACAGCCAAAAGCAACATACCACTTCCAGGAACCATGCTGCAACCCAACTGCAAACTGCATGCAAAGAGTTGCACAAACTAATTTGCAACCACTCCCATACCGTTTAATAGGAGCGAACACTGTGAACAATCTGTACAATGTTGTGGTTTACTGCAAGTCAGAAAGGGCCTTAGTTCCCCTACAGGGCTTACCAGTTTCCATCAATGACAACTGTACAACTGTTTAATAAAGGTGGCAGAAAATTGTCAGCAGAGAAACGCCAATATGTAAACTGTGCGTCAATGTGTAAACAATATGTAAAATAAATATATGAATTTATATAGCGTCAACACTTTACACAGCTCTACCATAGTTATATGTCATCTAGTCCCAAATTTTAAATGGATGCCGACTAACCCAACAACTTGTTTTTGGAAAGAGGGAAGAAACCCACACCCACATGGGGAGAACATGCAAACTCCTTGCAGACAGTTTCCAGGCCGGAATTCAAACCTGTAACCTAGTGCTCCAAAAGCAAGAGTGGTAACCACTGAGCCACCGCGCTTAGCGGATATTAGGTGTGGTGGTTACATTTATTTGATATCAATGCAAATAATACCTTCTATGCTGACATAGCTCACTCCAACACTATCTATGGTGAGAGCCATGGTTGATATCCATGCTGAAAGCACACCTTCCATCTTCTCTATTACAAAGTAGTGTGTAAGGGGAATTTGTAATTTTTCAGAAAATAGCTTGGAGGGTAAGATTGTTATTTTCAGCTCAAGGAACTTGAATTTCTTGCCAGAACAATATTTTTTTCTGTATAAGAAAAGGAATGCATCCCCCACCTCTAAGGATTGTTAAGCTGACATAGGTGACATGTTTGTGTTTGACTTTAAATAAACTAAAAGCAGACCTATGACCAGGATAAACAACTCGTTTACACAAGGTGAAATTTACTTTTTTTTTTTGGGGGGGGGGGGGTTAAAACTCTTTTTTTTAAAGGTAAAGCCGCTTTCATTCTATCAGCGCTGAGATAATAACAGATTGGGAGCACACAGCCTCCTGGGTTATATACGTCACAGAACCAAGGAGGCTTATGTCTGCTACTTCTGCACATGCACCCATAAGGAGCTTTTTCTTCAATAGAAAAAAAAAAATACAATCTCACGCATGCACAGTCTTTTTTCCCCATCTACTGCCAGCTATGTCAACTGATCTTGCGCATGTGCAAAGCGAGATCGTGTGACGTAGGCAAGGGGCGAAAGAACTCAAAAGAAGATGGCGGCACCAGGTGCTTCCTCCGTGCCTGGACAGCGGAGAATTTCAGGATGACTCGGGACCCAATCCAGGAAACCATCGATGGTTCTGCAAAAGTAAAGGTTAATTTTTTGTTTTTTCTTTAGTTTACTTACGATTTAATGTGCTGCCTAACAAATCACAAAAGCAGATGGACACAATGACAATCCTTTGGCAGAGAAGTGTATAAAGTGAGTGTTCAGATTTAATAAATCAGAGAGACCGTATAAGTCTGCACATATCAGAGGCCGTAGGGCCAGACTCTGCAGAGTATTGTATACACAAAATCTGATCTGTCATTATTTTAGTTTTGTGGATCTGTCATTGAATGTCAGAGTGTGCTTCTGTCTCTACATTTCATAACACAAGTCAAATCTGGGCTTGCTGCCCTCCCACATACAAACCTCTATCCTGCCGTCCAGTCTGCCACCTTATCCAAGGATTTTATTTCTGCAAAAGAATTAACCTCACCAGCAACAGAAGCATAAAGTTGTCACACATTTGTGATTTTCTTTGCTATACCAGTAATAGTAACAGCCATCATGCTTTTATACAATTCTGTACCATATGCGATCATAAAAAAAGATAATATATACAAATGGAAAGTTTATAAGTTTGCTACTTTTTTATTAGGCCAATAGTTGTTGGCAGGTCACTGCAATACTTTATTATATGTGGTATCAACAATGATGCAGCAATCAGAAAAACAAAACACAAAGTACCACAACAAAAGATGAAGAATGCTGTAAGAGTAAACATGTGACATCATTTGGAAAATCAGTACATTCATTTTTTCCTACTGTGACATTCGATTAAAGGGTTGCGAGTATTGAGTAAAATAGATTTCGACACCCAGCACATGTAGCTCATGTGACATTATTTCTCATGTTTAAATAGTGCTGAGCTATGGTAAGTTACTTTATATAGTACATCAAATCCTTCTCATCACAACTGGCCCTTAAAATGAACCCGAGGATAGACATATGTGAACCATCATTGGTGTCATGGCCTGAGCATCTTCTTTGCCCACTAGTACATGGAATTTAACACTTCCAGAAATGCTGATGATTTGTCAAGCACTTTTTGCAACTTATTTAACTAGAGATCGGATACAGTGTGATTGCAATGACAAAAGACTGTTGCACAGATAAATTAGGATATATAGGGCCTGATAGCTCCCCAAGACTGGAGAAGATAGACTATCATGGGAGAACCTGGAATTGATGTTTTAAAAATAATTTGCTATCAAATGTTTTCAGCCTGCACCAGATCTATTCCAGTTTTGTTGGACCAGCCAGGTTCTTCCATGAAGATAATAATTCAAAATATGAATAATACAGGTCCATAGTGTATATATGGCCTACACAAGACCCTGTCCCAAACTGCAAGAATTGCATTGCTGGTTTTCAGCTAGGTTCTTTGATCCAATATAAATGTTCATAAATGTTCTTCTGGCTAAAGCCAAGCTCCAAAATCTTGTGGAAACCCTTTGCATTGAAAGCTGTTGAAAGGAGGCAGGAGGGGTTATGGGGTTTTTAAGGAATTTCCAACAAAGTCATATGGATGTGATGAGCAGCATGCAAAAACCTTTGACCATAATGCATAAATCTGATAATTGCTTTAAAGGATTGGAAAGCAGTCAATGTACATAGGCTCTTTTAGCAGACCAGTTGGACCTTATTGGCCAAATGTCTTTCTTTTATTATTATTTATATTATTACACGGTATTTATATAGCGTTAGCATCTCCCTCAGTGCTGTAAATAGTCCATACTCATATCACTAGCTGTCCCTCAAAGGAGCTCACAATCTAATGTCCCTACCATAGTCATTGTCATTATGTCATTAGGTAATATGTCATTACCACAGTCTAAGGCCAATATGTGGGGAAAACCAATTAACCCAACTGCATGTATTTGAGAGGAAATCAGGGTACTCGGAGGAAACCCACACAAACACGGGGAGAACCTGCAAACTCCATGCATATTCTATGACCATAATGCTCTCATAGACCCTAATATAAAGGAAGGGATTTTTTTATGGTCACCATCATTAAATCTAACAAATTCCACAGCTTTCCTGATCTCTCTATTAAAACTTTGCATATTTCTTGCCACTGGAGCAGAAAGTAAATTTTCACATTCAACCTTAAAGGATTTTGTCCTGTATAACCCTTGCTGTAACCTGGCACTGCTTCTTCCTGGCAAGGCTGTCTATGTCTCCTTATCTGACCTCATCATGGCCAGGTGATGGGACATATATGCAAAGAAGGGACAACTTTGAATAGGAAATGTGGCTGTACACAAGGCAGAAGGTTATCACAGCTAATCACACATTACCAGAACATTTCCCCTAATCTGTTGTTCCCCGAACAAAGTATCTGGGTCTATGTAGGGTGTGTACACACATCAAAGCATTGTCCTTTTGTCTCTGGTATAAATCTGACATGTGTACAGTGTTTCCCCAACATTATTTAACAATCTGTCCTAGTGGATTGATAACTGACCAATGGAGAACCTAGTGGATTGATAATTGAACAATGGAGGAGAGCACAGCTGGGTGACGATCATCATTCCACCTCACCTCTCCATTGAGCAGAACAACGCTGTGTGCACATTGCTCATTTGTTCATGTGTAACTGGAAATAATCTCAAACAATCATAGCCCAATTCCTCAAGCATCATAGATTATGATAAAAAAATAGGAATGGTTTCATGGACACCATTGTAAATTCAAAAACCCATTCCAAACCCTTTATTGCATAGTTTCCCAACCAGGGTTCTGCAACAGTTTGCTGGGGGTTCCTTAAGCAATGAGCAATTTGTGCCTCCAAGGTCAGTCACTGACACCAATGATCTT
Organism: Pyxicephalus adspersus; assembly: GCF_032062135.1. NCBI lineage: Eukaryota > Metazoa > Chordata > Amphibia > Anura > Pyxicephalidae > Pyxicephalus > Pyxicephalus adspersus. Next base: position 11,605,649 of record NC_092871.1, read on the forward strand.
TTTGGCTACCTGGAAGAGTGAAATTCTTCTCAATGGCCAGCAATGTAAGATAAATTTACTGATCACCACACTAATATACTGTGAGTTGTGGATATAGTAATTATAGAAGGGGTTCCCTGAAGACTGGAAAGTGAATTTAAGGGTTACCCCATGTTCAAAATGTTATGAAAGGCTGCTCTATGATGTCCATCTGTGTATATGTCTTAAGCACTAAGTACACAAAGCACAAAATGATACAAAATCGCACTACAAACGAATGTTTTAATCCATTGAGAGATCATTAAGATCATTAGGTTTTTCTGTTATTTTGTTATCTTTTCTTTATCTCCTGTGTAATCTCTGCAGTAACCAGGCACAGGCTCCTCCTAGTGATTATTTCTCCTTATCTGACCTTATAATGGCCAGGTGATGGGACATACATGCAAAGAAAGGCAACTTTGAATAGGAAATGTGGCCATGCACAAAGCAGAAAGTTTGCACAGCTAATCACACAACCATTTCTTACTATAGTAAGCACAGCTTAACTTACTGTAATATATACATTATACAGTATATCATTTTACCTTTTCTCCCTCATCACCATGCTATTTATTCATAATGATAAAACTTTGTCTATAACATAGTTTATTCCAGACACAATAACATCATCACTTGTCTCTGTGCTTCCCAATGCAGGTAGATGAGGGTGGGTGGGGGAGACCAGCAGGGTTCTGTGCATAGATTTGTGAAAACACAATAGCAACCTTTATATCCTAAGAGCCCTCAGCCCTGATGCAGGTAGTTGCTGACACTTGAAAAGAGTTGTGCAAATATCAGAATGCCTTGATGGGTGGAGATCAGTCTGGAAGGGACAGCCTTACTCAGGTATGTCATTTCTAATCAGTTCTTATCACCCTGGAGGCCCACTAAGGAGAAGGCGATATGGGGAGTGTTCTTAATTTGGCCAGTTTGTCATTAGGAGGAGGATGTATTAAGTAGAGGTTTTCTCTATATGGATTGTTCGGTTTGTTGCCTTGATAAGGGGGACCACTGTGTCTCTGAAACACATTGGGCCTGATTAATTAAAGTTCCCATATATACTATTTGCGCTGAATCGCGTTACTGTTTATAAGACTAAAGGAACATATGTGATTATAACCGTTATTACATAGCAATTTTTTTTATTGCTTTAGTTTCCTTTGTAGTGTTTTGAAATAAAGTCATTTATGATCTTAACAGTATTGATTTGCCATAAAGCCACTTTCTTTCTCCTCTATATATTTATCACACAGTGAGAATCTTACAATGTGCAGTCAAGTCAGTATGGGCAGTTTTACCAGATTTAATCCAGAAGTGTCTAGTTTGTAATACAGACCTTTAGGCTCTGCATGGGATAGTACGTTGACTATGATTGGACACAAAAAGTAGAGAGGTGCAATAAAACAAAGACGTTCAGGGTGGTGCCAATGTCTCCTGGTAGCTCACTCAGCCCAGTATATTGTTAACATCTCTCTTCCCTTCTATTTTGGAGCTTTAGATCTGGCCATTCATGACCAAGTAACAAGGTCTATGTAAGGTCCACCCAAACCCTTCCCAGACCCCTGAATACTCCGGCATTTTTTTTTGCTGCTCCTTTATCTGTGTCTGCCACTGCGATATAACATGTCCTGCTATATATATAAATCAGCATTCAACTTCCTTCCAAAATAAAATTTTCAGGTCCATCAGCCAATCTTGGTGTCATCATTGCTGTCTCTGAGCTCTCACAACACCTGACACCTGGTATTTTGGGTTTTACACGTACCCTGTCATTTTGGTATGCTGACGGTGTTTCATTGAGTTTGTGGCTTCTCCGCTATCCCTTCCCTAACATTTGTGTTGCTATAATTCCTGTTTTGACTGCTCCGAAATCTTTATGTTTAATTTTTCACTAATTAAGTCACCTTAACACAGCATTCCTGGACACAGAAAAATGAATGTTTCAGAGCCCACAATTTAATAAGGGAGATTTGTGGTTTGTGAAATGCGTATAAAACCCTCAGAAATGTTTAAATCTAAGGAGTTTGCATGGGGAAGAAATGTTCATGAAACAGACAAACTGGGAGATCAGGTCCAATACTCTACATATTTAATAAGAAGAGATAAAAACGTGTTTTACATCCAATGTGCCAACATCCCATAACAAACTTGTTTTAGGAAATTCATTACAGACTAATCCAGTGTTTCTCAACCTTTTTAATGTGAGGGACCCTTTGAAATAACTTGCAGGTCTTCAAGGACCCCCTGCTATAATTACTATATCCACAGCTCACTGTACAATAATGTGAGGGATTTTTAGAAGAATGCCCCCTACATTGCTGGTCAGGGGTGCAATGGCACCCTTTCATATAGCCAAAATGATCATTGGGTTTTTTTTTTTAAACTGACCTTAGAGTCAAAAATTGCCCAATGCTTAAGGAATCCCTATCAACCCCTGTGGAGAAACGCTGCACTCTCAACCAGAGGTTGGTAGGTGTTCCTTGACCAGTGATTAGTTGGCATCCCATTGGCTGGTCTTTGCATAGTTCTTGGGCCAATGTCCCCTGGCAGTGACAACTGCTGGACTGTCTATAATGTCTTTCATAGAGCCACCATTACTGGGCATAGTAAAGAGCTTTCTTCCAGCTGACCCAGTTCATTGGTTTACTGGGCCCAAGAACTACAAATTTTTCAAGAGATCTTTAGAGTAAAAAGATTAGAAGATTATGATCTTCAGCAGCCTTTTTCCACCTTGTTAAGCCTTGAAATAACTTTCAGGTCTTAGGGAACTCCCTTCTATAATTACTTTATCCAAAGCTCACAGTATATTAGTGTGGTGGTATGAAAACCATTATAGATTATTGAAAATCTTTTAGCATGCAAAAATAAAAATAAACTCACAACTATGCACACGTGACACGGCAAGTCCCTCACTGTGGGCTATAGGGAACATAAAAATAATACAAAACAAAAACAATATGCTAAAGCACAAGTATAATGGGCTCGGGCTCACCAATAAAGCCTCCAGCACTTACATTAATGGAATGATGAACCATAAAGACATATATGTAGGAACCTAATATTGTTACATGATACAAAAAAACAGACATTGATAAGTCATCTGCAAAAATAAAACCTGTGATGTGTTTACTTTAAGTGTATCGGAAGTTATTATTGTGTTTATTCTTAGGTTGTAAGCTGTATTAGGCAGGGTCCTGTCCTCCTCCGGTGTCATTGTTTGTTCTTGCAGGTTGGCTGCCACTATTCATTTTACCGAGCTGCATAATATTTTGTTGCTTTATAAATAAAGCAAGTGAAAGAGAAGACTTTTCACTGTAAACTATTACCAGCCACAAGTCACCCAAGACAGAATCACTAGCCACCCTGTCTGATCGAAACACAAAGCAGTTTCTCCCCATGTACCCTTTATTGGGGCTCATTTACACCATGCAACATTGTTTGCTCTTTGGCAGTGTTTCTCAACCAGGGTTCCTCCAAAGGAACAACTGAGCAATTTGTGTCTCTCAGGTCAGCTTACGGGACCCCTATGACCTATCTGACATCCTTCTTATTGGCTAGCAATATAAGAAGTATTTTTCCCACTGACCACCACGTTAATGAACTGTGAGTTGTGGATATAGTAATTATAGCCAATGGTCCCACCGTTCATGCATCGTGCACTCCCTTGTCGTTGGAAAGGATCGTGAAAGATCCTTTCCAACGACAAAAATTGGAAGTGTGTACGCAGCTTTACTCAGGTATGTCATTTCTAATCAGTTCTTATCACCCTGGAGGCCCGCTAAGGAGAAGGCAATATGGGGAGTTTTACCAGATTTAATCCAGAAGTGTCCAGTTTGTAATACAGACCTTTAGGCTCTGCATGGGATAGTACATTGACTATGATTGGACACAAAAAGTAGAGAGGTGCAATAAAACAAAGACCGTTCAGGGTGGTGCCAATGTCTCCTGGTAGCTCACTCAGCCCAGTATATTGTAACATCTCTCTTCCCTTCTATTTTGGAGCTCTAGCTCTGGCCATTCATGACCAAGTAACAAGGTCTATGTAAGGTCCACCCAAACCCTTCCCAGACCCCTTAATACTCCGGCATTTTTCTGCTGCTCCTTTATCTGTGTCTACCACTGCGATATAACATGTCCTGCTATATAAAAGGAGCATTCAACTTTCTTCCAAAATAAAATTTTCAGGTCTATCTTGGTGTCATCATTGCTGTCTCTGAGCTCACAACACCTGACACCTGGTATTTTGGGTTTTACACGTACCCTGTCATTTTGATATGCTGACGGTGTTTCATTGAGTTTGTGGCTTCTCCGCTATCCCTTCCCTAACATTTGTGTTGCTATAATTCCTGTTTTGACTGCTCCAAAATCTTTATGTTTAATTTTTCACTAATTTAGTCACCCTGGCATTCCTGGGCACAGAAAATGAATGCTTCAGTGCCCACAATTTAATAAGGGAGAATTGTGGTTTGTGAAATGCGTATAAAACCCTCAAAAATGTTTTAATCTAAGGAGTTTGTCTGTTTCATGAACATTTCTTCCCGCAAACTGGGAGATCAGGTCCAATACTCTACATATTTACTAAGAAGAGCTAAAAACGTGTTTTACATCCAGAGTGCCAACATCCCATAACAAACTTGTTTTAGGAAATTCATTACAGACTAATCCAGTGTTTCCCCACCTTTTTAATGTGACGGAACCCTTTGAAATAACTTGTAGGTCTTCAAGGACCCCCTGCTATAATTACTATATCCACAGCTCACTGTACATTAATGTGAGGGATTTTTAGAAGAATGCCTCCTACATTGCTGGTCAGGGGGAGCAATGGTACCCTTTCATGTAGCCAAAATGATCATTGGGTTTTTTTTTTAAACTGACCTTAGAGTCAAAAATTGCCCAATGCCTAAGGAATCCCTATCAACCCCTGTGGAGAAACGCTGCACTCTCAACCAGAGGGATCCTCCAGAGGTTGGTAGGTGTTCCTTGACCGGTGATTAGTTGGCATCCAATTGGCTGGTCTTTGCATAGTTCTTGGGCCAATGTCAGTTGGCAGTGACAACTGCTGGACTGTCTATAATGTCTTTCATAGAGCCACCATTACTGGGCATAGTAAAGAGATTTCTTCCAGCTGACCCAGTTCATTGGTTTAGTGGGCCCAAGAACTACAAATTTTTTAAGAGATCTTTAGAGTAAAAAGATTAGAAGATTATGATCTTCAGCAGCCTTTGTCCACCTTGTTAAGCCTTGAAATAACTTTCAGGTCTTAGGGAACTCCCTTCTTTAATTACTTTATCCAAAGCTCACAGTATATTAGTGTGGTGGTATGAAAACCATTATAGATTATTGAAAATCTTTTAGCATGCAAAAATAAAAATAAACTCACAACTATGCACACGTGACACGGCAAGTCCCTCACTGTGGGCTATAGGGAACATAAAAATAATACAACACAAAAACAATATGCTAAAGCACAAGTATAATGGGCTCGGGCTCACCAATAAAGCCTCCAGCACTTACATTAATGGAATGATGAACCATAAAGACATATATGTAGGAACCTAATATTGTTACATGATACAAAAAAACAGACATTGATAAGTCATCTGCAAAAATAAAACCTGTGATGTGTTTACTTTAAGTGTATCGGAAGTTATTATTGTGTTTATTCTTAGGTTGTAAGCTGTATTAGGCAGGGTCCTGTCCTCCTCCGGTGTCATTGTTTGTTCTTGCAGGTTGGCTGCCACTATTCATTTTACCGAGCTGCATAATGTTGTTGCTTTATAAATAAAGCAAGTGAAAGAGAAGACTTTTCACTGTAAACTATTGCCAGCCACAAGTCACCCAAGACAGAATCACTAGCCACCCTGTCTGATCGAAACACAAAGCAGTTTCTCCCCATGTACCCTTTATTGGGGCTCATTTACACCATGCAACATTGTTTGCTCTTTGGCAGTGTTTCTCAACCAGGGTTCCTCCAAAGGAACAACTGAGCAATTTGTGTCTCTCAGGTCAGCTTACGGGACCCCTATGACCTATCTGACATCCTTCTTATTGGCTAGCAATATAAGAAGTATTTTTCCCACTGACCACCACGTTAATGAACTGTGAGTTGTGGATATAGTAATTATAGCCAATGGTCCCTGAAGACCAAAAAGGTTATTTCAAGGGTTCCCTTATGTTAACCCCCCTAGCGGTATTCCCGAGTGTGACTCGGGGTGGATTTTACTTGCAAGAAGTAATCCCAAGTCTCACTCGAGGTTGCTAAAAACAACAAAAAAACTCCACTTACCTTGTTCCTTTGGCATCCCCCAGCCTCCTGCTTGTCCGTCCAAGTCCTCAGGCGGTGTCCCCCTTCTCTGATCTTCTCCTGGCGACTGCACTGACGTTCTCCGGGGGCTTCCCAGTGACGTCGCTGCATGCGTTGGCTTCAGCAGGCGCAGCGGGAAATTCAAATAATTTTGTATTGGATTCAATACAAAATAACTGAAATCTTTATTATTAGAAATCTTTATTATTAGAAATATTATAAAGAAACTTTAGAAATCTTATTTTATCTCTCTCTCTCTCTCTCTATATATATATATATATATATATATATATATATAAAATACATGTTACTGTACAGTTATATTACAGGTTTTACTATTTTTATGCACATTTTTTTAACAGATTTTTGTGTTTTTTATTGAAAGTTTATTATTAATTTAATTAAATATTGCACACCTTTCGGTGAGTTATGCCTAAGAATTATAAGCCTACAATGTAAGATAAATTTCTTTGCAAAACAACGTAACGCTTTTAGTATGAAAATACGGACAGAATTAGGGCGCTAGGGGGCTTAAAAAAGGGTAAGAAACACAGTTGTATGGTCTGAACAAACTTTAAATGACTAATATTCTATCTCCCTGGTTTATGTCTCATTTCTCATTCTTCAACTTTTTCATAATATCCCACTTATCTGTCGTTACTTTGTAAGGCGATACCCCCCTCCTTTTCTTACTCTTAATCTTTTTGTACTGACCCTACATGGCTTTCCATCCGTGTTGTATGATCTCCATTGCACACACCCACTCACCTGCCACACCCTACTAGGGATTCTTTTTGATGAATAATATGTTCCCCATCACAACACAATGGAGTGAAAAAAACACACTTGAAAGAGATACATGGAGGGGCTTGTGAGTGGAGGGTGGGAAAAGAAGAGCATAATCCCCTTTGTGGTATCATTGCCTTCAGCTGTTTGGACACATCACAGAGACAGTCTCGGGTTTTCAAAGATGGACCCCTGAAGTTTTTTTTTTTTACATCAGTTCCTGTGTATAATAAAACCAATCTTTTCCTCTGTGTTCAGGGCTTTTTGAGAATTTTTTGAAGATGTATTAGTAAAAGAACAGCAGTCACAAATATGTGTAAAGAAAGATTTGAATAAAATATGTATAAGAAGGTTAAGTTCCAAGAAAAGGACAGAATGGTCTGCAGATCAGGAAATAGAAAAACATACATTTATAATAAATTGTTACACCTTGATGTTATTGCTTACCTAAACTTGCAATAGGTGAAATCAGTAGGAGAAAGGGCAGGCCCAAGTTTTACTTTAAAAAGAATGTGTAATTGTTTTCTACATATTTTCTTTTCATTCTATCTGTTCTATTTCTGTTCTTTTTTTATTTTATTCTATTCTATCTTTTTTATTGGTATGAAAAAAAAAAAATATTTTCTTTTTCTTAGTTAAATTTGATTAAATGCATTATTAGCTTTATTGGAGCTGTATTCTATTATTCTTACACTTTCCAAAGACATGTGCTGTATGTTATAAAAAAAGTGTGTTTTTTATAGAGCTCAGTAGCTCAGTCTTAAGTCTTTTGTATCTGTTTACCACTGTTATTAGTTGCCAACTGACAGGTGACACAGTATTACCCAAGAGGGGGAATTAAAGTGGCTCCTGATCATCACCAGAGCACCCTGCAAAGACTGATGGACTGGTGAGTCTTGTGGCCACCAGAGTACTTTTCTGCAAGGAAGTCACGAGGTTGGGGTCCCCAGGCTCTCCCCACCGGAGGTGACAAGAATGGCTTATTTGTAGTAATGGGAAACAGGCACATAGAGTCAAAGCAGAGTTGTAGAACAAGCTGGCATCAATTACAGCATGGTCATGTAACAGACCAGAGGTCAGGGAGGGCAATCAAAGGCAAAACCAAGGTCAAGGTCAGGCTGAGGTCAAAGTCCAAAATAGCAGAACTGAGTGAATACTCGACAGAATAACGGGTAACACAATAAGGATCCAGCAATCTCTGCCTTGAACTGAGAAGGTTTAATTAGCTTGTGTATGTGTAAGTCTGGCGTATGTGTGCACGCGTTCGTTAATGTGCATAGCACTCACTATTATTAATGTTATTTTTATTATATATATAACGCAAACATATTACACAGCGCTGTTCAATAAATAGGAGTTGCAAATGACAGACAGATACAGACAGTGACACAAGAGGAGGAGAGGACCCTGCCCCAAAGAGCTTACAATCTAGGAGGTGGGGGAATTATCACACAATAGCAGGGGTGATATGTAGTTGTGGGAAGTAGTGAGGGTTTTAAAAGACAGAAGAAGATGGGTAGGCTTGTGTATTGTCACCTGTACCGACACATTCTTGAGATCAACCACCAAGGGCTATGCGGGAGCCACACGAATGGAATAGTAACAAACAGACACATAAATTTATCTAGAATTATTATAGTTTTCTTTTAACAGAAAAAAGGAAAGATTGACATTTGTTGAGCTGCACATAAATCAGGATCTACTGATCATTTTCATAGCTGTTTTCATTGCAACTACACAAATGCACTTTGTTTCCTGTCTTCGACTTTCTAGGATGATTTGCCTTACATTTGCCAAAAATGTTGATTTTATTTTTTTTTCACAGTGACGTTAAAGCTATATAAAAAAACCTGGTGTATGAAAAAAAAGTGTGCAAAAACTCCAACACAATAAAAGTCCTCTAGGGTAGGTTTACTTTTCACTTTTCCCTGACTCTCCAGGGCGTGGCAGGAGGACTAAGTAACTTCACCTACTTGGCCGCAAAAAGGCAGGACCCATTTTTTGTGGGCAAGCCAAAACCAGCCCACCAAGTACTAAGCTGGGATCTCGCCCGAAGGAAGACTCCAACTAATGAGGAGCAACTGACCATAAGGCCAAAGAGCCCATTCCAAAATTACGCATCAGGACTAGACGCAGCCAGCCCTGAAAGGAGGCGTAGTGAAGAATATGCAAAAAAAACTTGCCAGATGAACAGAAAAACATTTTGGGGTGACCAAGGCCACTGAAATTTTTAGGTGCCCCCGGGATGCCATCCCCAGGGGGGCGAATTATTGCAGATTCTGTGCCACTCAAGATCCGTGTCCAGATCATATAATTCCCACCATTGTGGTCCAATCTAGGGGCTACTTTTTCGGGGCAGTCCCCGGCCTCCTGCCGCATGTCTTCTAGACGTCCCCTTACAGAGCATCACCATTTGGTCCTGCATTTTTTTATGTACTGATCAACAAACTTCTCTCCGGTGAGGACGGCAGTGTTGTTCCCATTTCTCACCACTGATAAGAACAGATATACACTTGACTAGAAGCAATTTCTGATTTTAAATTTGACCAGATTGGCCCTTTATGTTGCTTTTTCTTCCCACTCTTCAGCATTGCTAGAAAGGAAGTGAGAGAGACGAACACCAGGTCTGAAATTTGTTGTGTGTCTTTTTTGTATGGCTGCTGTTAAAATGAGATGACCAAAACTCCATTGAAATACTAAGGTACCTTAGCTGGGGATGTCTGCAGATGCCCCAAAAGAATCAGATTGTACCTGTCAGCCGAAACAATAATACAATGCAGTGAGGGTGTCACAATGTTCAATTCATATCCTCTATGATAATTAATGTACAATTAGCTAGTCCTGAGGTAAGGGTGTGTCCTAGTATGAAAGGCTTAGACCCGCAGGGAGAGTCATCCAGCTGAGTCAAAAATCATGTGTTATGCATGATGACCGCAAATTCACAGCTCTAGAGGTGGAAGTCCCTATTTTCATGCAGAAGCTGTGACTTTTAGTGATTTTTCCTCTGGCATCCATGTGGTGGTCCTGGGGCCATATCTGGCTCCTTGGCACTTTTTGTCTGACTCTTGGGACTTCTTAACTTCTTAAGACAGTAGACTGAATGTTTCCTCTACTGCCAAAAAGTTAAATGATTTGGTTTGTTTTTGCACATTACCTTTTAAAAGCACATTAATGCATCTAATCATTTTATTATGATCTTTTACAATAATTTAGCTGAGAGAAATATTGTGGCACATGAAATATGTAAAGGGGCTATAGAGTTGTTAGGACTTTTCTCCCTGGCAGATGACATTACCTGGAGTATGGAATCTATGACTCCTGGTCTTCACCAGAGCACTTTGCAAGGCGTGATGGGCAGGTAACCCTATTGGCCACCAGACTACTTTGCTATGGGGATGTCCCCAGGTCATAGCCACCAGGCTCTCCCCACCAGGGTCAAGCTGGATCTGACAGCTTCAGTGTAAGGACAGCTGGCTGGCTGGTACAAGGCAGGCTGGGGGGTGAAAGCGGACAGGCAGCTAATGGTAAGCAGGTCAGTTGACAGACTAAGGTCAAAGCAGGCAGTTAGAAAGAATCATGGACTAAACAGGCTGAGGTCATGAGAGGTGGCTGGCGAGAATTAAGGTCAGGACAGGTAAAAGTCAGCACGATGGCTCAGAGGATAGCACTCTGGCCTTTGCAGTGCCAGGTCACAGGTTTGAATCTCAGCCAGGGCATTTTCTGTACGGAGTTTGCATGTTCTCACTGTGTCTGTGTGGGTTTCCTCTGGGTACTCCAGTCTCCTCCCACATTCCAAAAACATGCAGTTAGATAATTGGGCTTTCCCCCTGACAATTGACCTAGACAGTATTAAAGACATATGGCCATGGTAGGGACATTAGATTGTGAGCCCCCTTGGGAGACAGCTAGTGACATGACTATGGACATTGTAAAAGTGCTGCGTAATATGTTGGCGCTATATAAATATTGTGTAATATTAAATAATAATAAGGCAGGCAAGAGATGAGAAGCAGGGTCAAGGTGAAGCCAAGGTCAATATCCGGGAAGAATGTGGCAATGTCAGGGACCACACTTGAAGTCCACTTTATCTGGGAAGTTGACCACCACTTTTCTTTGCTATTGGCTTAGAAGCAATACCAATCAGAGCCTGACATATCTTACAGCTATATCTGTGCAAAGTGCAACCTGGAAGAAGATTGAGCTCCAATATACAGAGAACTTTAAAAACAAGCCAATACCTGGGAAAAATGTTTTTACAAAATTTATACAGCTGATGCAAGGTCATCTCCAGCCAACAATGATATTTTAGATGGGCACCACTAATCCCTTTCTGTTCTTTGCATTTTTTGGAAGGCCCCCTTTGTAAATGTTCGTCTGCTTTGACAAGAGTCTGTGAATCCTCCTACATGCTCATGATAATAGACATTCTCTCGTAATCCAATCCCACAAATATTTGTTTAGTCCGCATTATAAAAACTGTATCGAATGTCGGGAGTGATTTATGATCATTTGGCATTGTGATAGCATTGTCATGGTGGGGATATTTGGTTGCAGAAGACTCTGACAGGTACAGTATAAGCAGCCAGTGAGTTAACCCACTAGCAACCATGCACAACTGAAAAACCAATTGAGAAGAGTCGTCCTCTTACTTCCAACAATTCCATTTGTATGTACACTATAACGTGTGAGAACACCTAACCAAAGCAAATCAATGACCAGGAGCTGTTGTCTACTTTGCCAACATAGTAACCTCCATTCTTCTAACAGGGTTCCCTACAAGATTATAGAGTGTGTCTTTGGGAATTTGGGCCCATTCAGTCAAAAAGACAATTGTAACTTCAGGTACTGAACTTGGAGTAAAAGACCTGGCTGCCAGTTGGTGTTACAAATCATCCCCAAGGTGCTCAATAAGGGTGAGGACAGGGCTCTGTGCCAGACATACATTTCCTTCACAACAAACCATGTTCTTATTGACTTTGTGCCCAAGAGCACAGTCATGATGGAGCAAGAAAGGACCTTTCCCAAACTCAGTGCTCAACCCAGAAATTTTTTCAAGCCGGGTGGGAAGAAATTTTAGGTGGGTGGCAGCCCCTGTATTATGAACAAACTCTTTGGTAACTACCCAAAAACAGCCGGGTGGGTGCGGAAAAGTGCCGGGTGGTGCGCCCAGCTAAAAGTGCCTGGGGAGAACCCTGCAAACTGTTGTCACAATGCTGGAAGTACACAATTGTCTAAATCTTATTGTAGGCTGCAGCATTGCCACAATCATTCACAGGAACAGCTGAGTTCAATAATTTCGGAAAAGTCCACTTACTTTTACCGGATAGTTTGTACAATGGTCACCATACAGTGTACGTCTGCATTATTGCCTTCTTTTATCAAAGCTGTGCCCGAACAGGGACTGCCATGGCAGGATCCCTAAGTATTAGTTAATATTTAAAAATTTGAAATATGAAGGTAAAGCTTTTATGAAATGTTGTTGATTGTGTTTTTTGTAATTTAACTGCCCAGCATTTGCTAAACCCGGATATATTATTTTGAATTTTGACTTACGTGTAAAGCTTATGACATCTTAGTATTGAAATATTTATATCTTTTCTTGTATTCTGAGAAGCACTCACCCACATTTGTACATCACTGCTTATCCACCCCCTTGCACTCATTCTGCAGCTATGCAGACAAGCAGGAACAAGTTACTGGTCAGAAAGGACTGGATGGGACAGCCAGAGGCACCAACAAATTTCACTAATTGCTGAGCTATGGTAAATATTACTGTTTCCATAGCTCCTAAAATATTCTTTCTTTGGATCCGTATTGGCTTGTTTGTCTTGCCACAACTTACGACCCTCTTGGCATGACGAGCCGCTTAATCACCAATTTTTCAAAGTGGGACTTTGGTTGTACTTTAAAGTCTTTATGGATAACTTCCTGACATGTCACGATATATACAATATTCAATATCACTTTTTTTTTTAGATAAGTGTGGTTGTGTATTGCTTTAAAAGCTGTCCTTGAGATGCAGTCCAATGTATATGCTTAATCTGAGATGATGCCATTAGTCTGCTGCAGGCAGAAGGAACATTTTTCCTTTCCTCTCCTCTTCCCCAGGGGTCAGACTGGATCATTAATAAAAATCATAAGGTGTGAAGCTAGTAGGGGCTAATATGTCAGGCATTTGTGTACGAAAATTGCACAGACACTAGAATTTGCATGATTGCGTCATCTTAAATGACCTTGAATTATGCCAAAACCAAGATGATTCCATTGATGCGGAAAGAAAAGAAGAAATCATTGCCAGAGGAAATATTTTACACATTTGTAGGATGTACTTTGTTACACCTACATGTTGTTTAAAGCAGAACTTTTAAAGCATTAAAATAAAAAAATAAAAATCACGCCTCCGCCAAACCCTTGATCAATCCACACCTGGCCTAGATTCAGTCGCTAACCACCCTGAATTCTTCATTCGTTGAGAAATTGCTGGGCGCCGTCATCTTTTCCTTCTTCTGCCTAAGTCACCTAATCTCTCACAAGGTGGGCGCAAGATCAGGTGAACTATCTCCCTTTAAATGTGAAAAAAAAGTTTTAAATATCAAAGGAACCTATCACCTGTTAATTTCTTACGGCGGCCACATCCCTATCAGATAAGAACAAAGTATTCTGTGAAAAACACCAATTTATATGACACTTTAATGGCCAATAATTAAGACTATATCATAATCACATAACTTTAATTATACATCATTACAATTTCACAAAATATGGAATTTTTTTAAAAACCACAAATGGTACACAAGACTCCACCTATTGGGATATCCCTAAAATAAGGCACAACCAACTGCTTTCTCTACACATTTCGCAGAACTTTCCTCTTCATCAGGAGAAAGTAGATCTGGTTTTCACATGTATATGCCAAACCTCTCTTGTAGAGTAGTATAGACAGGAGGTGAAACCGTATCTCATGCAGTATTCCGATCACTTTCAATAAACTTTACATTTGCCCAATATTATTCCCTTCAAATAGATATACAGTACTCAAGGTCCTATCCACTTGTATGAAAAACGCATACTAATATTAATTTAAAGCCTAATCATTTGGGTGAAAGGTTTCACCGGTAGCTTTCCACCTTACCCACAGCAGCAATGTCGGTGGAAAAAAGTGTGCCGATCTCACTGCACATACCGGAATTCTGCATTTTTTTAACATTGCAGGGAAAAGCCCATTCTACACTTGACTGGTCTCGCAACCCGAAGCCTCCTGGGATATATGTCACATTTGCATCCCAGGAATCTCTGCGCTCATATACAGTTTTTACTGCCGTGGCAGTAAAGACACATACATACATACACATTCTTCCAATCAATAAACCATCCTTTAAAGCTTTAAACCTATGTTTCTCAACTAGGGTTCTGTGGGCGCCTCTAGAGGTTGCTAGGGGTTCCTTGAGCAATTTGTTCCTCACAGCTCAGTAAGGGTGACATTCTTCCCACTGGCCAGCATTGTAAGAGACGTTCTTCCCATCGCCCCCACACTAATGTACTGTGGGCTGTGGATATAGTAATTATAGCAAGGGGGTCCCTAAGACCTAATAGTTATTTCAAAGGGTTCCGCTATGTTAAAAAGGTAGAGAAAGGCTGCTCTAAGGTTGATGCTACTGTCTGTGTCACAATTTTCTTATTTCTTGTTGTGTCATTGGCATAAGAATCAGGAGAAAAAGTGGAAAGATAGCGGCTCTTTATGGCAGAAAATAAGTCTAGCATGACATAAAACTTTTTATTTCAGTTACTAAAACATATACTTCCTAGAAACATAATTGGTAAAAGAGGTCATGGCAATGTTTAACCATGACTTTATAAAATACTCTCACTAAAGAGTCCAAGATATGGGTCAATACTGTACTTATGGTCTCTCCCGACGCGTTTCTCCCTAAACGGGCTTCCTCAGGGGATAGCCGAGACCCTAGAAATTACAATAATGATAGTATAGTATAGAACTTCCACAGTATTCTTGCAATTTTGACAATTTTGAAAAGAGCTGATTCATCTAAATAGTCTTGACTTACTTGGTATATTGACCTCACGAGAAGAAGTTGGGAGAGTACATTCAACCCAGAAAATGTCACAAAAAGGGGGAAATGACTCAAATGGAGATTCTACATTTTCATATAAAAAATAATCGCAAGTGTAAATAAACATGTTAATGTTTTGGGATACAGATGAAAAAAAATATTTAGGAGATATATTTCTTACTTGGATGGCTATCTTAATGATGTAATAATTATTAATTAATCCAGTTATAGTAGATGGAGGTATCTAGAAATATATAATAGAAATTAAACAATCAGCAGCAATAAAAACATACAAAACATTTTGGTGACCTAAGAGCCAGAGAACAGATTGTACAAACCCCCCGCCTGTCGCTTTCTTCTGCTCACAATACTCAGCTAAACAGGTGTGGCAGTGCAGGGAGTAACTTGATCTACTTTCTCCTCCCCAAAACAGAGGTATATAGAGGGGCTTATATACATGCAGTGCAGTTTGCTAGAGGTGAGCAGGAGCAGTCACTGGGTGTAATTGGTAAATTTTTATTTTTTCCTTTTTAAAATATTGTACATTGAATATACTTTTTTTTAAATACAATTTCATCCACTTGCTCTGGGAACTTGTGGCTTTAACCTTTTCAATTTTGGATTATTTTGGACATTTTCTTTCTTCTTTTTTTTCCCAAGTCCAGATGCTGTATTATTATTTTATTTTTAAACCTATGATTTTTCTTTCACTTGATATTTTTATTGTTATTTTTAATATTTCTTTTTTTAGTATATGTGTGCAATGCGGCTAATGACAAAACTGCAGCACATTTTATTGACTTGTCTGTTCTGAGATTTTAACAGTCTGTGAAAAATACATTCCATTTTTTGTGCATTTCCCTACCGGTAAAGCCAGTTTGGGCCTTTACCTGTCAAAGTATTTTGTGTTTTTAGCTCCAGGGATTTGTCCCAGCTGTGTTTTTCTCTTTCATGTAGCTCTTGGGTATCTATGTGCTTTATTATGGGCTTCAAAAGTTTTCCCCAGACATGATGGATGTATCATTGAAGAAGTTTTATTATTCTTTTCTTTTAGAGCTTCTTGAAAGTCTAGAACCATGAAGGTGCTTCTGAGCCTAGCTATTGCTGTTGGTCTGCTTGCAGCAGGTAAGTGATGCTTCTTCTGCAATTCTGATGTTGAAGGGAGTGGTGATTGGGGTTTGTTATTGCTGCATTTTCTGAATTGTTGTTTGGGCATGCCGCCCACTGTTAATTTATGGCTTATTCACATTTGTCAACTTTAAATAAAACCCATTTTTAATTCTTGCATAAAACACATTTTTTATGAAGCTTGCTTTGGAAGTTCTGGAGAACTGGAAGTGGTGGAGGGTAAAATAAAGAATAAACCAAACCTCACCATTTTGCAAATGTACAGCGCTGTGTAATATGTTGGCGCTTTATAAATCCTGTTTATTAATAATAATAATAATAATAATAATTTTGCAAAAACCTGCAGAAGTGCTGAAATAGCCCAGGGTCTAGCACTTCTGGTCACCTGATTGTCCTGTTTTTAATCACTAGTCTGTAATTTAGCTTTAATGTGTTTAAATAGGCAACTATGATATATATGGTATATAATATTCTTTACTGTCTGCACAGGTGCCAAATGTCTTTTATAATATTACCATATGCTTTATACTACTGCATGTAACACATAATATGGTATAGACACAGGTTGGCTGTTGTTAAACAGAGCTAGTAATAATCTGTGCAACCTAGCTATAAATTTTTTATATATTTTAATACCATGACAATGCATGAACAAACATTTTTGCTGTAAAGGGCTCATTCCATGTACTGGGGTAATACACAATGTGTGTCTTGGTGCCATCCATTGTCAATGGTACCCCAGTGCATCCTCACAACTAATAAACATTGCATTGTAAAATGCCTTTATTTGTCATAATTTACTGATTTCTGAGGTCAAATAGCTATAAAAATGTTACGCTCCATCACCTTGAAATGTGTCAGTCTTTTGTCTTTGGAGTTTATCTGAGCATTCTGATTATTTTTTGAAAAGTTTGTTTTTTCTTGTATGAAAATGATTTATTCATAGAAATATTAGCTTGTGCCCAAGAAATACGCCTTTCTCACAACTGCATAGCCTGATTCTTAAAAACCCTGAATATAGTGTATTATATTTTTCAATATATTGTCCGCATTTTTATGCTTTGTTAAATTATGCTTGAGCAGCTTCTAAAGCATTGTGGACTGTGGAATGTAATGTTGTATCTGCTGATAATTCCACAGTCCTCCAGTAAAGTTTCCATAGTTTACAAACCGCAAAAAGACTTTATAATGGAAATCAGAGGCTGAACATTGAAAGTACTGGGTGTAACAGGAAAAGGCTCATCAGGCACAGTGGAACAAAAATGAGTGAAAACGTGCAGATCTGATGATTTGGTGCTTTGCATTAGAATAACACATTTGTTGGGTGGACTTTTGCTTTTGTTTGCCACCTTTGGGGCTGTGATTATTTTTCCACAACAGGTGGGCGATTTGGATTTTCCATAAACCAGAACAAACTTCAAAAGTCACTAAAACACAAACTACCTTGCCAATGCAAATAGTCTAGGAGTCCCAGCTTTCTACCCCTCTAACCTTGTCTGCCCCCTCTCAACTTGTCTACCATGACTTAATCCCCAGACACTGACCCTGCCCTTTTTAGGTTCAATTCTCACTATGAGTGCACAATGCATTTTTTTGAAAAGCCACACCCTTTGGTATGCATTGCATTAGGGCAGGCCATTTATTTGAACCAACAAATGAACATAATGTCATGCATGCTGCATTCTTTTGCGATACAAAGTTGCACAATAGTGCTTTTTCACGTGTTGTGCTGCAATGCATCAGTACCATTAAAAATAAATGGCGCCCCAGTGCATGTGACGTGCAATGTGTAAAAGTGTCATTATCACAATGCTCCAGTGGCCATTTGTCTGTTTTCAGTTGTAGGGTAGTAGTAATATTTTGCAAGTGCTGCACATGCTGGGTTTATAAAGCTAATCGGTATACTGCAAATATTACCCAGTTTTTGTTAATTTACTTATGGAAATGTATGGTAGTACATCTCTTGTCTTGAAAGCTGGATGTAATCTATGGGTTTAGTTTTGGGTATGGGCATGGGTGACTGGTAACATGAACATGGTCGTTAGTCTGCAACAGGAACGGAATAGTAATATTCCTGTCGGCACAAACCATGAGCCTATTGCAGAGGTTTTGATGACCTGGTCAGCTATTTTGTTTGATGAATTTTTAAGTAATAAGCTAAACTTCACACAAAAGAAACGCAGTCTGCCATTACTGAAATGTGTTGCTTGGTTGACCTCCTAACCCTTTTGGCTTGGACCTAGAAATGATTAAAGCCATTGGGTCCATGTTTGGGGTTAGCAAATCCATACATATATTTGGCTCGAATTTTCTTAATTTTATTGAAAAAAGTTTAGACTTGTCCAGGCTTCCTTAAATAAGGCAATCAAATTGCTTTCTAGTTATTGGAATGGCTAGGCAACCGATACTTTTTGGAAGGTTCACAATGACATTCCCCTTGAGAAGTTTACTTTAAATTGTTCTGTAGTTTGTTTGATGAAGGGGTTCTTCCATCTTAACTAAAAGGGGTGTTAAAGTCATGCCAAGGTGGCTTGGAGAAGTGTAATCTAGGATGTCTTTAAGCAATAGGTCAACCAGTCTAATGTTTGCATGAGTTAGATCTTTCGTATTCTATTACCATATCAGCTTTCCATCGATGAGAAGTGACTTTACAATGCAAACATTTAATCTGTCAACACTGGAAATACTTGTTTTTATAAAATGCTCTTTAGAAGCGTAGAGAGGGTAATGGTGGATAAGAAGGCTTGCAGCACAGAGAAATGGAATAGGAGTCTTGTAGGTGTATAGGGTTATCCATACCATTAGTACAGGTAGGGCTTGGTAGGAAATGGGTTATTAACTTCAAAATACCAGTACTGTAAGGGGCACACTACAGCTAGCTCTTTGGTGTTGAGATCTTGGTGTATTTTAATGTGTAATGGAACATTATCAAAAAATTATAATGCATCAGACCTGCATGTTCTGATGTTTCATTCAGCTGGGTCCGAGTGCATGCTATCACATAGACAATGGACTGCCCAATGGCTTTTCCAATACCCCAAGAAGTCATGGGTATTTCCTTCATCTCTTGCCAATAAACTGAGCACAACAAGGGTTCTCTTTAAAGAAGCCACATTTGCCCATACAGAGAATACAGTGTCTTTTACCCAGCCACTTGCCCCGGCTGCCTCCTCACAATGGAACCCTTGCTAGTGAATCGTGCTTTCTGGATATAGGAGAGGTTAGGGTATGGAAAGAAATCTGGACCTACCCTATGTGACCGGGCTAGGATTGGAGTGGCGAGATCTAGAGCTAATCTCCCTTCCTCTCCCATCTGCTACATAAAAGGTGCAAAATAGGGAAAGAAAGTTTGGGCCAGCACAGAGAGTAACAAAACACTTCTAGAGGAAGAGAGGGCTGTCATATGCAAGAAAGGAGGAAGTTGTGCTAGGAAATTGACTTTCCTGGAGTAGTCAATTTCTTTAGCATGTTCAAAGGCACATTGAAAATGGCAGAACACTTCTGCCTGATAGCATAGGCAGAAACCTAAACAATCAACAGTAAATTGAATGCATTTTTATTGGCATGTATGTTTCCGTTATGGAATATTAAATTAAAGCTGTCCTGACAACCTTTGGTGGAAATCTCAGAACTTGTAACTCTTTTCTTTTCACAGCCTCCGCCCTGACGTGTAACATCTGTAAATTCCGTGCTTTCTCCATCTGCTTATCTGGATCTTCTACTGAAAGCTGCACCAGCAACTGTTCCATGACCAAAGCCTCCATCGGTAATTAAAGAAAGATAATACCATTTTTTGAATTGAGGTACAACTAAAGGCTCCTGTATGACAGTCTAAACCCATGGAACCCTGGTGGTTCCGCCAGAGATTGTTAGGGGGGCCTTAGGCAATGAGCAATCGAGTAATTATAGCTGGGGTCCCCAAGGAACCTGAAAGTTATTTCAAGGGTTCACCTGTGTTTGAACAGTCAAACACTGATCTAAGCACTGCAGATCCAATTATTAAAAGATGCACAAGCTTCATCCAGTAAAGAGAAAAACATTCCCTTGAGCCAAAGACAAATGTCTTACACATTCACCTTCCCAGACGCTACAGATCACACGGGGAGGGCTTTAGCGGCAGAGGCTGTGCTGTCCATCCAAAAAGCAGTGGGTGGGACTGGATGTGGCCAGGTCGGGGAATTTTTTTATTTTGAATTTTGAAAGTTGGGGAAGGTTGCAACCTTATTTTCATTCTTGTCTGTGATACCATGGAGGAGATTCACTCAATCTTATTTGTCCAATGTTGCTTTGGCAAGTGAGGGAAAATCCAATAATGAAGTTGTTGCCAGAACAGAATAGCACCAGATGGCAAACAGGGACATTTGTTATGGTGACAATTGACTGAGAAGATTTCCTTATTTGATATGAAGCTGGAGATAGGGGTATATGGGTGGTTATTTCTGTCTGTCTCTGTTGGGAGAGTTCCAAGCTTTGTACTGGCGACCATTTGTCTCATGGTGTCTGTAAAAAAAATAGAACTAAACTGCCAGAAGCACAATTGCTGCACCCACTGGACAGCACCCTTAACCGTATGAAGATCGGTCCTTTTTACAGAACACAATGTTTTGAAAGGGTTATACATTTTAAAGCACCAATTATTGCCAAACATTTCAGTGTGAAACTGTTCCCTGCAAAGAAAACTTGATATTTCGTTCTCCTGCTGCCCACACCACAAATCTGTTCAGTAGTCAAGCCAAGCAACTGGCTTAAGATTTAAAAGACCAATGATGGGGGTATGGATAATGGGGAAGGGTGAATAACGTTTACTCAACTAGTAGACCTCTGAAGCAGAGCACTACATTAGGACATAGGAGGGCACTGAGGATGTAAATGTTTCCCCATGTACCAAGTTTTTCCAAAGGGTCTGCAGCAAGGAATTTACCTAGATGGTATGCAATAGGGGAACCTTCAAGGCATTTATTTTTTTGGAGGGGGTTTAACAAATCTGCCCATCCTATAGTGTATAGATTGGTTTCAGGTTTGGTGCTCCTTGATAAATTCTTCGTAATAAAATCGCAAATGGCAACCCATCCATGAAGGGGTAACCCTATCATGTGGCTTTGTGGGAGATACCATGGGTAAACATTGTTACCTAGGATAGGACATATAGGAGATTATTTCCACAGACCGATCTATGCCCATAGCGGAGGCGCCACATTTGGTTGGCATTGACTTATAAATATTTGCTAGCAGGCTTATAGTTCATTTCTGCTCTTTTCACTTACAGGTTCATTGTCCCTATTCTCCAAGCAAAGCTGTACCCCAAACTGCAATACAACCACTACCACCAAGGACAACATCTTTGATTACGACTACAGCATTACATGCTGTTCCACAGATCAATGCAATGGGTGATTACAATCAAAAGTGTTTTACTCTTTTCAAATATGCAAGGTAATTAATTTTTGAAAAAACACAAACTTCTTGCTCCTTTGACTTGTAAATATAAAATGTTTACCATGGCTAAAATACTTACCCATCAGCAGGAGCTGACGGTGTCCAATGTCTTAGTTTCTGCATGTTTGCATTGGTTTAGAATAAGGTACAGATTGCCATGAAACCAGTGTCTGCGTCTCACAGTCCCACTGAACAACCAAAAATGAAAAGGAAGGCAGCAACTGGTACAAAACAATGTGATACTGCAGTCAGGTAAGTATTTAGGGTTTCAGAGTTTTTTTTTTTTACCAGGTTTATGATTTCGGGGGGCCCCCCCCCCCCACAAACAGCACTGAACTGAAGAACACAGTGCATTCTGCACAAAAATTTCAAACTTCTAAATGTAATTTTTAATGCTAAAGAATCCCAACAAATACATTATATGACTAAAGGTTTGTGGACACCTGATCATCACACCTATTTCAGTTTGCTGGATATCCTATTCCCAAACCACGGGGGTTAATATGAAGTTCCCTTTTGCAACAACAGCAGAATCCACTTTTCCTACCAAAATCTTTATGGCGTTTTTTTTATGTGTTTGTAGAAATTAAAAAGAAAAACAAAAAACATTGCTGAGGTCAGGTACTGATGTTGCAAAAGAAAACTTGGATTGAAATTGGAGTTCTGATATAATACAAAGGTGTTTAGTAGGGAAAGGTCAGGACACTCAAATTCCTCCAAACCAAACAAATGTATTTAAGGAGCTGGATTTGTATACAGGTACAAGTATACTGAAACAGAAAAACTTTTTTTTTTTAATTTTTGCTGTAGCATTTGCAGAATGAAAACATCAAAACTCAGTAATTTTGGAGAGGTGTCCACATACATATATATATGGTATAGGTATAATGGTCAACATACATGCCAACATATTGTTACGATGTAATGCCCTCCTCCATGTAGAAATATAGAAAAGGAGATATATTTTCTTTACTTTGGACTTTCTTATCAAGTACATATGCAATAGATTTGCATTTAATACTTGAGTTCGTAGCTAGCGGCCAGGTGGTGTGCACTCTTTGGGCTCCTTTTACAACATTTTTTGCTGATCCGAAGAATAGATAAGTAAGAATCCACCATTGGGAAAATCTTTGGACCTAATGGGCAGCACATCTATGGAGCATTTGATATATGTTTTCACAGCATAGCTGTACATTATGGAGGTCTTGCCTCTGGCGATTCAAGGTCTTTGCTACCACTTTTGGTGCAATTATCTCTGCTGTTTCTTCTGTCTAATGTATTTTCATTTATGTACTTGTTTTAACAATATTCGTTTTTTATTATTTTGTTGCATCATGGCACTGCAGTCACTTTGTAGCCTCCTACATGTGCTTCAACAAATGGCTGAATGGCCTTTCCTGGGGTGGGTTCTCTGATGGTGAGAACAATGGACCATACCTGCTTGATGATGGCTACTTGTGATCTTCATAGGAGACAGGCAGAGCCGGAACAAACAACTAATATCTATCAAAAAGCTATCCCCATGAAATCCATACTTCTCCTGGCCATCCTATTCTAGGGTCCCCTTGAAAACCTCCAGTGCCTGAAAAGTAAAGGATTCACAGTTTACGTATAATGGAACAAACTGTAGTGCAGGCTCTCAATAATTGCCTTTGGAAACAGGTGTTGGTGATTTTTTTGGGCAACAGAAGAACCGATAAATCTTGAACAGAGTGCTGGTTTGCCATATGGTAAGGATGAGCTGGAGGTGCCCTACTGTAAACTCCCCATTGGAATACAACAGAGTCCATTTGTGTTGGCTGGCGCAGTGGATCGCTAAATTACATTGGAACATAGCTGTGCTAACCATATTTGCCCCAAAAAATTTCAGTTGTTTGACTTATGTGTCAAAAATCAAGCAATACAGTTACCACCCTTAGATGATGCCTAGAAGACCTTACTACAAACCCCGGCCCCACTAAGAGAAACTGTGTCATGTTTTGGTGTACTGAGGGTAATTCATTAACAAACCTAGTTTATAATAAACAAGAATAAAGCCTTAGTACTCCTTGCCTTTCCCACGCAGAGCTTTATTATTTCCCAGTGAATCCTGTTCCTTGTGTGAACAGTGAGTTGTGTTCATGTTGGTAATTGTTTGATGTTATACTTGGCTGATCTAGTTTCATCGACAACATTCCACAGAATCTCAGACACAATGTACGCTGCAACAATATCCATCTCCCAGATCTGCTCCCAATCGTGTATATGACGGTCACCTTTATTATGATTCTCTGCCGTACAAACACTCTACAGCTTAAATATCAATGCTGCCATTATTACCAGAACAGGGCAGCCACAATGGAGGGTTGTAGGTGAAGTGTGTAATCTAATCCTGCCTTAAAAAACACAGAAAAATATAACATTGGCTAATAGGGAAAGTCTAATGGTTTTATGATCAGTGTTATAATACCAGTAAAACCTTTTGGTAAGATAAATATATAATTGAAAGCGTTTTGTTGTCTCTGTTTGATGAATGCAAAAAAATATCTACCAATCCTGCCAGAGATCTTGTAAGTTGATAACTCCTTGTGTCAGTGAAGAATCTAATGGGTAGCATATCATTGGAGCACTTGACCTAAGTATGTTCAACATATCTGTACATCATGGCAAACCATTGCGAATGTGCCAATATGCACTGTAGAGGACCACAGGGACGGGTCCAGAAATAAGACTTAGGGTTGCTTATTGCTAGATATATCAGAGCTCTGGATTCTGAAATGGGAACAAAGTTACTGAACGAGCCTTCCTATTCCACCCCTGTACTCACCTGTGTTTGGCTACAGCCAGATTGGAGTTCCAGGGCATAAATAGCTCATGTGTACCATCAGGGGAGTGTATTAGGAAGTGCTCATCTATCCGGTGACTCCTTGCTGTGCACCATCGCAGTATAAAAAACTGTTTGTTCTGTCCAGCGATGTCATTTGCAGCAGCCAGGAGAACTAAGACAGCAGCAGCCCCTGCTTCCCTTTAGTCGTGCAGCCTGATGTATTTTGGCATCCCCAGCATCCATTGTTAGGCTGTGCACAGCTGAAGGAGATTCAGAGGCTGATCAGCTCCGGACTCAGTCCTGCACTGCTATTGGCTGCTGAGACTTTAAAGCCTCTCTGCTCCCAGTCGCCAGTGTCTGTTATAGGGTATAGCTGGGCTAATTTGTGGTGAAGGTGAAGACTGCAGTGTTAGATTGGGGGACTGATGTCTGCTGAGGACTGGTGCTGTCCAGGGCCTTACAGAGTCGTTGTTTGTTGTAGAATGGCAGCATGCAAGGTGCAAGGAAGCAATGATGCTGAGCACTATGCTGAGGGTCAGTATTTCTCCTGCCTCAAAAAATACTTTATAAACTGTGGGCTAGCTGTGTTTGCTAATGTCCCCAAATATCACAGCACGTTATTGCAAGACAGCATAGTATCTATGTAGGAAGTTACACAAGGGGGTCTACCCCTACAGAAATATAAGGTCTGTTCTGTTTTTGTTGCCCTTGTTGCTGCCCCTTTGTCTGCCATCTTCTTGGCCCATTTTCCATCTTCCTACTACTTCATCCAATCTCGCACTGCATAGGCGTGGGATTGGTTGACATAGATGGGGAAAAAAAAGATAAAAAATCCCCTTTTGCGCTTGCCCCAGATCGGGTATGCACACAAGGAGCAGCCAGAAGCCTCCCGGGATGCATGATGTGAGTGATCAAGACAGAAGGAGTTTTAAAAAGGAGTTTTAAACTAGAAATGATACTCTGTTGGACCTAGTTCTTTCTAACAATGCAGAAATATGACAAATGTGCATATAAAAGAGAACCTGGGTAGCAGTGACCATAATATGATTTCATTTATTGTAAGCTGTAAACAGGAAGCAAAAACAGGAAACATTAAATTTTAGGAGAGCAAATCTTTGATTATTAAGGGCAACTCTCTGTGACTTGGACTGGGAGACAATATTGTCCTCAAAGAACACAGAACAGAAATGGGAATGTTTCAAGTCTGTTCTACACAAGCACACTGAAAATTATATTCCAATGGGTAATACGTTTTCATTTCAACTTTTTAAACTTATGTGGCTCCCCCCCTCTTCACCTGTCATTTGTACCTGGCTGACTTCTGCAACTTACTTTCTTTTGTACCTGGCTGCATTTTGTACCTTGTTTGCTTTAACACCTGGCTGCATTCTGTACCTGGCTGCCTTTATCTCCTGGCTGTCTTTTGTACTAGGCTCTCTTCCAGGAGTGTTGAAAATTCATATTTTCAAAAGCAGGTGTGAACAAGCCCTAGCAAAAAAGCATAACAAAACTATTTAATATCACCCTGTGTTGACAGTGAAAGTTTTAAAAGTTTATTTAGAAGACACAATTACAAAAGTAAAAGTGTAGAGATAAAAAGGCAAATGATAAAAAAAGAGTGAAGACCCATAATTGCAGTGTACAGATCAGTGTTTCTCAACCAGGATTCCATGGAACCTTAGGGTTCCTCCAGATTTTGCAAGGGGTTCCCTGAACAATAAGCAATTTGTGCATCTCAGGTCAGTTTAAGTGACAGCAATGATCTTTTTGGCTATTTGTAAGGGTGACATTCTTCCCATTGACCACCACAATAATATACTGTGAGCTGTGGATACAATAATTATAGAAGGGGTTCCATGAAGAGTCATTTAAAAGGGGTTCTCCAATAATAAAAAGTTGAGGAAGGCTCCTATAGAGAATCTAACCTAATAGCCAATTTGAAGGCAAATTTAAGCTATGACTTTGAACAAGTGCCATCCGGAATCTTCCAAACATAAATATCTGACATATTAAGTCATTCACTTAGGAAGTTGCACAAACAGCATACAAATAAATACTGAGACATTACAAGGAATCATAGGAGACAATAATTCCAGTTATCTTGGAACAACTTATCAGATGAATGCTCCAAAATGTCTCACTGAGAAAACTATAAAGAATAATCCCAGTGTCATAATTTGGGGTTAACTCTAAACAAACTATAAAAGTTTTTAAAGCATTATTAATTACAGACAATTTTAGGAATTCTATTTTTCATAGTTTGGCATATTTAGTAAGCAAAACATTCTTGTGTTTTTTGTATTTTTTACTTAAAAAAAAATAGCGATGGAAAACAGCTGTGCCAAGGTTACATGACATTGATTTGTTCATTTATAGTAATATTCTTCATGTTCTGATTTTGTCCTAAATTTCCATTGGTCAGAAGTATGTTCTACAGAATGGGATTTTGGAGATATTTTATATTGATTTTCCCAAATAAGCATTATATTTTTTTAAAAAAAAATAAATAAATAAAAAAAAACATTTCATGACACTTTCAACTTCCTTTTTTTATTCTGCAGATTCTTTTCTTAAAAAATCTTTAAGGAGTATCAATGGGGTAAATATATATTTTTCAATAAATAAACAATACAATAAACTTAAAGTCGAAATTAACTATGCAACGCTTTATTAAAAGTAAAGGAAGATCATAGTGTTATTATTCTCATTCTGATTATTATTTTTACTGACCTTTAACTTTTATTTTGTATTTACTTTATACTTCTTCCCCCTGTAGTGTGCACATCCTCCAGACCTTTTGTATGAATTTCCTGTGGACATTTGCCAGCACCATGACAATTGAATGTCACACGGTGACTATGGCATGAAATGATTGCGTGCTGTGCTTTGGCACGACGTCTCCATATTCAGTTGTGGAAAATACAAACAAGCATGACAATGCTGCAGCTGAATTCAGTAAATGTTGTCACAAGAAAGGTATTGCTGTTGGGTACACC
This sequence comes from Pyxicephalus adspersus, assembly GCF_032062135.1. Classification (NCBI taxonomy): domain Eukaryota; kingdom Metazoa; phylum Chordata; class Amphibia; order Anura; family Pyxicephalidae; genus Pyxicephalus; species Pyxicephalus adspersus. Next base: position 11,633,192 of record NC_092871.1, read on the forward strand.
TTGCTGCTAGGATCACTAGATCTGCTTTAAAACAACTATTCTTGTTTAGATAAAAAAAAAATATGTGTCATAACCTAATCCACCGGTATTATATGTTGTTGTCTCACTACAACTCACAGCAGTGATGTAAAAACTGCTAAATATAGCAAGCAGAGGATTACCTGGAATTTGGAAGTGCTGAAAATTGTTCAAAGCTCCATTGGTCTTTTGGAGAGAAGCAATTTAATATATTAGTGAAGTGCCTGACCATAGATAGAATATAGATGTATTATAAATATCAGGGTCCCATAGAAAAAACTCTAAGCAGACATAATAGAAACAAATGAATGCAGCATTCTAATCATGACAATATCAATACACATAAATTAAAGAGAATACACAAAAAAGCTGGAAGCATTACTGAAATGATAATACCAAATCTTTATTCTGAACACATATACATGGAAAATTTCACTATGCACTTTTTTTATTCTCTGCTCAAATATACTACTAACCCGCTTTTGCACTATCCATTTGAAGGTGCTTGCGATAGAGACCCCTGGGAAAAGGAACTCTTGTTAATATACCGCTTCTCTCTGAAGCACAACCCTAAGACCCTACACACCAAACTAAACTCCTTAACTTTGTCATCACCGCTGCTAAACAAACCCTAAGGAAGGCTAAACGTCACGGTACTGCAGGGCAGGATGGTGGACTCTTTGTGTCACCAGCTCAGTTGGTAGAAACGTGCACAGGGTGCAGAGTCTAAGCAGCTGCCCGATCTTCACCAGAGCTTCTAGAGGTGAGAGTGGCGCACTGCGGGCAACTTCCAGGTTGCGGCCCCCGTGCACGCCAAGGCAGTCGACTGCTGATAGGCAGAAACAAGACGTGGTACCAGAACGAGAAGCAGAGAGTAGTCAGGGAAACCAGAGGTCAGGGCAGGCAGCGATCAGGAGTAGTCAATGTCAAGCCAAGGTCAATACACAAGAATCAGGAACAAGAGAACAAACAACAGGAACCTGGAAGCAGAGCCAAAGGAACTCCTTGTTCAGGCGACTTTCTGTCACTTGATGGTCAATTGATGGATGGAAGCCATGTGACCTGCTGCATTCTATTCTACCACCAGAGGGGGTCCTGAAGACGAGAGGTTGGTGGTGTTCACACCTCCACCAGCAGGGGGAGCATGTCTGTTGAACACTCTAGACCTCTGAGGTAATGGAGCAGCTGACTGGGAGTCACATGACCTAGACCCGTACGGAATGTATGGACACCCTGGATTACCCACTACCTACCGAATGCCTTTAATTTTGGCCTGCTTTTCCCGGTTACATTTAAACGTAACATACCTCGCATTCAAAACTGGTAGCATTTGTTTTTGTCATGACATCAGCCTTCTTTAATTACCTGCTTAACAGATAGGGAAGGGCGGGGTCAGCAGGAACAGCCAATCAGGTACTACTGCATTAACATATGCTAACAATGAAAATAGTGGGTAGACCAGCCTTTTGCAACCTTTTACCCCAGAGGAACCCTTATAATAAATTTCAGGTGTTGGGGAACCCCTGATATAAGCAGTCAATGAGTAAAATGCTATTTGCAGTGGTTGCCAGAGGGAAGTATGCCCCCTGTACATTAGTGAACAGAACACCACCTTTATAGACAGCTAAAAATGTCATTGCAAGTTGCAGTTTTCAATCAGCTGGTTCTGCCAAGTGGCCCCTGAAATAGGTACCATCTTATGGGAGGTCAATCGGCCACAGCTTAAGGAACCCCTGGCAACTTCTGGAGGATCCCTGGGGTTCCATGGAACTTTGGTTGACCATGGCTGAAGTAGAGGGATGACCTTTTTAGGCTTCTTTCTGGAACTTCAATTGTATCATATGTTTTATTCACTGGTGTGTATTACAGCTGCATCACTCAGAATTTCATAAAAAGCACTGGGCCCAATGGGAAGGGTGTTGGAAGTAGCACAAATGGGGTGAAATTGCTTTAACATCAGTTGATATTTGAGTTTGACCTCACTATAGCAGCTTGGGGTTCTCATAGAAGAGGTATTTTTCTTTGATAATCACTTGCATGACTCTCCCATTGCATTGTCTAAGATAAAAAGTCTTTTTATTGTTCTTCTTGACAGCATCAACATGGGCTGGTTTCTTAAATTGAAAAGCATGGTGCTGCTGTGCATGAGTTTTGTTGGAATCCTATTCATTATACATAAAAGTTTTGATGGTGAGAAAGTGAAAGATCAATCTGTCTATTCTTCACCATTTACCCATAACCCAGATGCACCACAAAATCTAGAATGGTTCTCCAGCTGTCAAGAGAACTCCTCAGTAGCAAGTATTGATGGTTTTTCCAGGTTGCCAAAACACATTCAGGACTTTTTGAGATATAAACACTGCAGAAGCTTTCCACAGCTCCTGAACGAACCCCAAAAATGTGGTGGAAGAGCTGCATCTAAAAGGGTTTTCCTGCTTCTTGCTATCAAGTCTTCACCGGAAAACTATAACAGGAGATCTGTAATTCGCCAGACTTGGGGTGATCAAAGCAATTATGCTAATGCTTATGTCAAAAGGATTTTCCTTTTGGGGATGTCCAAGAACCAGAAGGAGAATCTTCATTTGCGCCAGCTTCTAAGAATTGAGAGTAAGTTATACAGTGATATCTTACAGTGGGACTTACATGATACATTTTTTAACTTGACTTTAAAACAAGTTCTCTTCTACCATTGGCTAAAAGAATATTGCCCAGAAGCTCATTTTATTTTCAATGGAGATGATGATGTTTTTGTCAACACCTTCAACGTAATCACCTACCTACGTGAACTGAGAGCAGATAGTCATCTCTTTGTTGGCCTACTGATAGCCAATGTTGGACCTATTCGTAACCCCAACAGCAAATATTATGTCCCTTTGCAGGTCACAAGATCCAGTTCCTACCCAAAGTATTGCGGGGGAGGAGGAATACTCATGTCCCGATTGACTGCCCATGCCATTTACAATAAGTCTCTGGAAATACCGCTGTTCCCTATTGATGATGTATATCTAGGGATGTGTCTAGAAAAGGCTGGCCTAGTCCCAAGTTCTCACATGGCAATGAAGACAGCAGGCATCGACCGATTGGGCAAGCTTGATTCTTTCGACCCATGCCATTATAAGGAACTTTTACTGGTACACCGATTTGTCCCATACCAGATGCTGGTCATGTGGAAAGCTGTACAAGATCCACAACTTCACTGTGGCCGGAAGGTCTCTGTATATATAGACAAGCAAAGGGGTTAAAGGGATCTGTATATGTGTTCAATTTTTTTATACATTGAAAAGAAATCAGTGTGATATTAACAAAATGTTCATGTGTGTGTTAGTGTTTTATCTTCAAAAACTGGTACTTGGGGACAGACCTATCTGCTCAATACACAGAGGCTATGCTATGCATTATACAATCTCACAATTCAAGTCTACAGTTAGCAGAAGCACTGAAAGCAATCCCATTTGTATGTGGCTAATATCCATTAAAAATTACATAGCTCCCTCTAGGGGTTATTTTGCATATTTTTATATTTGAAAAAAATATGGCAAATACCGTGTTTCCCCAAAAATAAGACCTACCCCGAAAGTAAGACCTAGCACTATTTTGTAAACCTGCCCTAATATAAGACCTACCCCGAAAATAAGACC